>NW_010527358.1:4614-6505 GCF_000687285.1 Phaethon lepturus
CGCGCGCCGGGGGCTGCGGTTGCAGGGTTCCTGCTCTCCGCTGCGCGGGGCTCGTGGGGACGAAGCCGGTCTGTAACGGGGTGGTACCCAGCTCACCACCTCTTCGGGTATTTTTAAGGCTGATTTGTGTTAAGCTCAAAGAGTTCTGATATCTTTTAGGTCGAGAAAGTGTCTGCCCATCTCCTAACACCTCAGAAATCTGCCTTCTTGTCCAGGCACTGGTAAGGGGGATGGTGCAGCTGATGTCGGGCAGTGGGAGCTCTGCACGCTTGCGTGGCGAGCCAGGACTTCCCGGCCCGGCCCTGCAAAGCAGCGGGTTGGGGAAGCCCCATCCCACCAGCGGAAACAGCTTTGCAGAGTTAGCAAAGAGCGGGTGAAACCTCATTCCCGATGGGGAACAACATCCCCAGCAAATACTGAAGCTGAAGATACTGAAGGCAGAGGGGCTCTGGGTAAGGGAGATGGCCAGCGGCGTAATGAGAAGTGGACGAGACCATGAATCGTGGTACCGGAGACTGCGCTTTAATCACGGAGCAAGGAGAGGAGAGGATGGGCTGTTCCACCACCACCCTGTCCCCTGTGCCGATGATCCAGTGTCGGGAGGGAGCGGGGTGCGAAGAGCCCTGGGGACATTTGCCGGGTCCTGGGTGGCTTTCCCCAGCAAGGAGCCCGAGAAGAAAAGTTGGCATCAGGCACTAGAGTTGCGTTTTACTTTCACACCTCTTGTGTTATTTTCAAGGAAATGGAGAGTTTCCAAGGGGGAAGGGTATAAGAGCTTCCCACCAAAGCCTCTGTCTCTCTCTGGCGAGCCTTGTGTTAAAGGCCCGGGGGAGAAGAGGGCAGAGGGTTTCCCTCCATGCAGAGGAAAGTCAGCTTGGCTATTTAAGTAAAAAGGAAAGGGTGAAACTCCTGAGAACAGAGAATTGCGAGATCTCAGATCTTTTTTTTCTAATCCTTTCCAATTCACTTACCATACTGAAAGTGCAGCCCCTGCATCAGAGGATTGGCCTGAAACGCCAACGCCTATCTTAAGCATCCAGCTGGCGGGAGCTGACCTTGAATTTTGGCACTGCAGCCCCCAGACAGGCCTATTGACCGTGTCCAGGAAAACCTGCACTAGAGCATCTGCGTAGCTGTTATGTTCTTGGGGATGCAGTGATCTGTAACTGTTACGTGATGCGACTCAGCGTGCCAAATGTGTGCTGGCCATGCCGGCAATATCAGCACCCCTTGCACCCACGGGTGAGGACGGTGCTGGGCGGCAGCTCATTGCTCTCTGGCAAGGAGATGCTTATTTGTAACCTGAGGTGGCTGCTCTGAGCGCGCCGATGGCTGGACTACAGCAGAGATCCCAGGGTGGCCGGCCTGGAAGGCTCCATCCTCTCCCCAGCCAGGGAGGGCTGCTCAGCTGGTGGAGACACGAGCCCATAACGGCTGAGCAGCAGCAGATGCCGGGGCTGCTCCATGCCCGGTGGGAGCTGTGACCCCTGAGCCTTCCCCAGGTGGTGCGGGGCCGAGCATCGCTGCAGACCTGTCCCGCTACGCAGGCAGCCGGCAGTCGCACCTGCGCCGCTCTGCTCCTGCCTGCCGGCACGGTGCTCTCCCTGACTGCCAGACCCTGCCTCCTCCCACTTGGCTTAACCCGGCGTCCCGGTGAGGGGAGAGAGTGCGTGTATAACAGAGCCGGGAGGGTATTCGGAAGGAGCTGGAAACGTTTGCAGTAGGCAGCAGTGCAGCCCGCCTGATCTGCTCAGGCTGTGGAATGCTATGGCCACCCAAAGCCTCCCTCGCACAGGCAAGGGGAGCAGCTGCGCCCTGCTCCGGTGTCCGCTCAGCCGCCGCTGCTGCTGCGGGGAGCAGAGGAGCGAGGAGAGGAGCTCCGGCCGGCCCG
>NW_010527358.1:6568-6885 GCF_000687285.1 Phaethon lepturus
GCCCGAGCTGGCGGCGGAGCTGGGGAAGCACCCGTGCACGGCCCAGGAGCCTGGCTGGGAGACAGGCTGGCTCCTGCCCACGCCTTCACGGGGATAAAAGCATTAACAACAAAAATAATAAAAAAAAAGTGCAAAGAGGTTGTTTTCCCAGGAGGAGAGCTCACACCTTCCCCTTGGCAGGGCTGGGCTGAGGTGGCAGCAGGAAGCCGTGCTGCTGCCGGAGCGAGCAGAGATTGCCGTTATCGCATACAATCTGCATGAGGCAATGGGACGCGGCCGTCATCTCTGGCAACAGCCACAAACAGTGGGGCCGTCTG
>NW_010527358.1:6969-7228 GCF_000687285.1 Phaethon lepturus
CCCGCGCCTAAACCGGCCCCCGGTGCGGCTGCGCGGCATCGCACGAGCCCCGGGAACCGAGAGAGGGCGAAGCCCGGTGATCTCTCCGCGGGAGGAGCATCCCTGGCCTCTCAGTGCCTGCCCGGACCTTCCCTTCCCGTTGGGGTCCCCACGGCTGCTCTGCTGCTGGGGCAACCTGCAGCCCGGCTCCTCCCGAAACTGCCTCGGTGCCCGGGCAGAGCTGGGGGGCTGGAGGAGCAGCCAGGCAGGGCAAGGCAGG
>NW_010527359.1:0-767 GCF_000687285.1 Phaethon lepturus
GCCAGCGGGACCCAAAGGCAGCGATGAGTTTTGTTTCTGGCTCTGTGCCGATGAAGCCCGCGGCGCCGCGCAAACCAGCGAGCGGGGTGAAATGCTGCTCTGCCTTTCCCCAGCACCCGTTCCCCGACCCTGTGGTGCCAAACCAACTTGCTGTAACCCATCTTGCTGCAGGGGGTCCCCAAATGACCCTTGCAGACCTCCCACCCATTTTGGAGGATGCTCGGATGGCAAGTTTCACATGATCCTTGCGCAGGAGAGGCATACGGTTACCAGCAGCTCCGCACTGCAAAAGTAAAACATTACTGTTTAGAGCTCTTGGTTACCATTTCGGGGAACAAGAGGCGTGAAAGAGGCCCTAAGGGGCTAGGCTAAATCAGGAAGGGTCCCAGCCATAGAGATTATGCTCCATTCTCCAGAAAATAAGAAATTTAACTTTTAAGATGGTGAAGGGTCACACCTAAAGGAAACAGGCTTTTCCGAATTACAAAAATGAGGCTTGTCAGCGTGCAGCACACGGGTCAGTGCTGATGAAGCCTGGCCTGCGATACGCGGGATGGGCAGTAACCCAAAGGGAACATCTGCTCATCGCATGGTATTTTGGGCCCAGTTTTCCCAGCTGGGGATGGGCAGGTCTCGGCGAGCAGATCTGGCAGGGCTGCTCATGAGAACTGGGCTGCTGCCCTCCCGCAGGAAGCGGAGGACAAATCGCTCCGAGGTGGGAAACGGACGCCGCGAGCGGCCGATCCGGCTGAGGGAGGACCAACGGG
>NW_010527360.1:0-1645 GCF_000687285.1 Phaethon lepturus
GGCCCTCAGTTTTTACGTCTGTTTTTTTTAACGTTCACATGAGACCCCCAGGACAGAGAGTCGATGCAGTAGGGAATGCGGAGTGTTGCAGTAAGGGTGCATTTTTCCAGCCTCCCTGTAAACCTCTGTTCTTCAGAGTTTCCAGTCTGGCAAGTGAAATGCAATTTTGGCTGAAACTTGTGATGATAGTTTGCAAGTTCCTGCACAGGAATCCATTTTTTTTTCCCCTAAAAATTAAAATTCATAGTAAACCAGCATTTTACTTAAGAATTTTTATTTTGTGTTCATTTTGGGGAAAGAGATAAATTGAGTTTAGCTTGCCCTGCAAATAAAATATTCTGCTTTAAAAAAAAAAATCTGCAAGAGGCTGTCACTTGCAGCACTTATGTTTTGTGTATGTTTTTAAAAACTGCTTTTGACTTGAGGGGGCTGAAAAAGTATTGTGAAAGCTGGGAGTTGTAAATATAGGTTACTCATATATAATGTTTTCTTTTATAAATATATATATGGTGTGTGTATATATACATGTACTCATCCTAATAAAAACATACTGATCTAGCTTGCATATCACTTAATATTATAGTTAGGTTTTATGGTTTGAATTGAGGTAGCTGGACAAGAAAGAGAATCGAAATGTAATTTTTTTCTTCAGATTCTTTTATTCTATGGAATACTGAAATTGCATTTATTGCTTGGTGGTTGTTTGGTTTTCTTTAAATTTAAACAGTAAATAATGATTCATTGTCCTTAATCCACACTTGCTACCTTTTGTTTTGGTTTTCTCTGCAATGTGACCTAGAGAAGGAATACGAACTGCAGAATTTCCTGTCTGTTTAGATCATGAAATCTTCACACCCTCCTAATTTATTACGGTATTTAGTGTATTTTTATATTTTCTTCTCTTTCCATGAACGTGCTGTTTGTAAATGAGCCTCGGAGAGTATGTTTACATTGCATTCAGATTAGGTATCATGTCCAAGTTGAAGACAAAATGGCTACTAAGCAAAACCTCTGCTTGTATTATGGGTTTTCTTTTCAAGGAAAAAGAGTGCAGATGTTAGCCTTTTGAATGAAAGCTGCTTATTTGAGTCAGATAAACTTGATGAGTAGCCTGAGCCCACGTTTGGTACGAAGGAATGCAGCGTTTTGCTCGGTGTGGGTGGCTCGCCTGGTGCCAAGTGCCTGTGACCAGCAGGGTTTTGCCAGCACCTCGCAGCCCTGTCTCCTGGTACTTCCACAGATGTTCCTCACCTCCGCGTGAGCATTCCTCCTTGGCTGCCTGCTTCCTGCACCAGGCTGGGACTTCCCTCCTGCTTTCAGACAGTATCCATTCCCTGCGGGTTATACTGTTGAAATGCAGTAATTGAAGATAAGGTTATTTTTTATAATAAAACCTTTTCTTTGATATCTTCAAATCTTTTGTCTGGGACTACTAGAAATTCTGTGTTTCTGTATTGCGATCAGGCGCCCTTCATTTGAGACTGGATTTTAATGTTAATTTGCATCTTCTTGTAGATGTGGTGGTTGGTTTTGAGCAGCCAGGATGAGGAGCATTTCCAGGGAAGTTGTGCACACCACACTTGGAGTAAACATCGGGAAGTCTGCTTCTGTAGTTACAGTCTCGGATCCGCTGTTCTGTTCAGCA
>NW_010527360.1:1676-24940 GCF_000687285.1 Phaethon lepturus
TCAGCAGGTGCTCTGTGCTGGTGCTGAATAAACAGTGGGAGAAGTTGTGGAGGGCTGCTTGTGAAAATGGCAGTGCTCCGTTGTTAACAGGACTAGGTGTAACGAGCAGAAGAGAGCTTCCTCTTTTCTGCCTTCCCTCCTCTTCCTCCCCTCTTCCCCTGCCGTGCCAGTTGTATGTGCTGGCAGGTTGGCGTGTTCAATTCCCCCTTTACTTCTCAAAGGGTTTAGCACATCTAGATTAGTACTCTTATGTGTTGTTTCCCCCCCACCTCTTTTCTCCTACACATGTTTGTGCATCGTGGGTGTTTTTAGTTGGTTGTTTGGTTGTTTTTTTGTTTTTTTTTTTAAAGTGTTTCAGTCTTCAAATTGTATTGTCAATGAAAAAAGTAGTATAGCAAAATATAGCAGCTACTGAAATATTGGACTTGGTGATCATAAACAAGTCTGTGCTTGTCCTTCCACTGTACAGACAAATATAAATATAGTGTGTGATGTAGGCCTCGAGTGGGACAATGAGTTATTCATTATCTCAACTCATACTTAATTTATTCTGTGTATTAAATTAAAATGTAGTTCAACAAAAGTAACTCAAGTAATTGTGAGCATGTGGAGTCCCTTAAAATGAAACAATAGGTTAAATCTTGCTGGTTAGTATTGCAGACATGGTCAACGTATGTACTGAAGACTTAAAAATATGCTTGTTAGGAGTCCAGTCTGTTTCTTGTGGGGTTTTTGTTGTTGTTTTTTTTTGCATATAAAGTGACCATTAGTTTGGACTGAGGAGGGGAAGATAAAAGAGTTACGTAGCTGTGCTTAAAAAGAAATCAGGAAGTATTTATTTGCATTACAACACCACATACAGGTATTTAACTGCTGTTTGGTTACAATAATTAAAGTTCATCACTGTCTAACTGTATTTTTTCCTGTCTGCCCCACTTGAACACATTGAGCAAAGTGGCGTCTGTTTTTGTTTCGTGTTGTGTATGTGAGTTGCTGAGGCAGTCAGATGTGTTCCTACGGTGTTGATGAAATGGGCAGAAATAATATTAGATGTCTTTTCCCATTGACGGATTAGAAGTCTAGACAGGGAGAACACGTCTTTGGGAGCCCCGCGTGGCTGATTAGTGTCAGGTTGGGCGGGTTTGGAAATTGCCTTGGTCTTCGCTGGACACTGGGCCTTAATCTGCCTGTTTTTATTTCCCTTTAGATTCATTAAAGCTTTCGTATTTATTAATAGCGTTTTGTCCAGACGTTAGAGCCTGAGGCGGGAAAAGCTCCCTACTCAGCTGTCTGAGCATATAGACTAATGGGGTTTCAATTATTTTCTTTGGGTGAGGGTACTGTATTACCAAACATGTCATTTGTATATGATGTTTCTGTATCCAAACATATGGTGGTGAAGATAGAGTCTACTCAATATTACATTAAGTTGCCAAATAATATCCTATAGCTGAAGACAGCCAGCGATGTATGTATGTAAAAACAGTGTGGCACAAGGTTTGAGATGCGGAGATGGCCGAGGGAGGAAGGTGTTGGCTGAGGGTCTGCTCTCACTGGTGTGAAAGAAGACGACCAACAGTTTTGGGCAATGTAATCCCTCCGCTTGCTGTATTAATCTAAAATCTAGTCCGTAGCTGTGAACATGAAAGGAACGGATGGGTTTGTTTTCTTCTCCGCTGTTGCAAATAGCTGGTGATGATTCTTCAATGAGTACTTGTTTACTGTTGTAAATAATTATCTGATGCTTGCATCTGTGTGCAGGGTTGGCCCCTGCTTCTTTCACCTTGCCTGCATCTCAGCTCTTTTTGTCCTAAAGGCATCTGTTAGGATTTGAATGTAATAATTCTGCTCAAGAGATTAATTTCTCTCCTCCCCCTCCCCAATATCTCATGTGTAAACTGAGCTGAGGACTAGGCAGCACGGAGCGGTAAACACAAACTGTTGCTTTTGCAGCCATTTCAGCTGGATGTGGGTGTGGGTTTCAGATCCATAATTTTTGTCCTCAAATTGCTCTTCTAGCCAGAAGTTGTATTGGAAAACCACATGAGCTAGGCCACGCAGTGCCAAAATTATATGTCCTAAGGCCCACTTTGTCTCATGTTGAAGGGGGAGTAGGAGGTGAATTGTGCTCTTGTTAGTTTTGGGCTCTTGGTAGCATGCTAAAAAACCAGATTAGCTGATCGTAACACCAATATTTTCTAACATTTGGAAGGCTCTGTTCTTTCTTACACCACACGTCACTTGTGCTCCCTCCTGCATTTGCATCCATCACTCCTCATTAGGCATTGTCAGCAAGTGTAGACCGTCACTTAGCTGTTGGCAGAGCAAATATTCTGCAATTTGGGAAATGACATTAAGAATTTTTCGTAATAGGAATTGCTACTTATTTGTATGGTCAGATCAGCAGAAAAAATGATTGACAGTCTTGATATTTTTAATAAAACACCTGACAATGAAGAGGGACGCTCTAGAGGTATGTGTTTCAGGCTCTTCGCAAATGCAAGTGCAGACACCTTTTTGGTAGTTTTCTTCTGCAGTTGAAAATCCTGCAACACCCTTTATGTATTTTTTTTAAAACACAGATTTCTTTGAGTCAGGTTGGATTAATCTGTAGACCGGTCCATCTGCATTTACTCTTTTTCGATTTGTTGTAGCTTGGGAGAGGGAGGCAGGGAATAAGAGCAAAGAAAAAAACACCCTATATGTTTTGTTAAATGGCCTGTCAAAATTGAGTGGAGAAAAAATTTCCTGTAACTGATTACAGACTCTTTGTGGTTCTTCTGTGCCCCCAGCCCAAAATGCACCAGCCACCATTCCCCCCTTTGTCCTGGTTAAGTCATTGACAGAGGTGGGAGACAAAGCTTATAATTCTTCAATAAAAGATTACTATTATGAGGAAGAGCTAATGATTATCATTGACAGGCATGCGGGGTCCAGTCGTTGTATAGTCTCAGTCTATATATGATCAGAAGTGTGTTTATCTCCTTTGAAAAAGTACTTTGAGCCCCTCAGCTAAGAGATGCTGTGTAAAACTGCAAAAATTTCTTGTCACTAACGCAGTTTTCCCTGGCTTTATGGTTCCATTGTTTAGAGGTGATGGTGAGGCTTGCCTGTCCTGAATGTATTTCCTGATGTGGTGTGTAAGTAGTCAAATACATGGGAAAAAATTGAGCTGTGAACCATATTTTAGAGTACTTCTTGATGATTTCAGGGGAGGGCAACCTTCCTTAGGTAAAGCATTTAGCAGCGTGTCATTCTCCTTCACACTCTGCTTCCCCACCGAAAGTGGAATTTGTTTCATTTGACTCCATCTGTTTCTGTATGAATTGGTCAAGGTAGCTCCCTCGTAGCTGTTCTGGAGAAAAATGCACTTCTGAGGTCAGACCCATCTCCTAGGGAAGACGTTTCCGTAAAACAATCCGTCTGATCACTTTATGTGCCTATTTCTCTTTGACTGTAAACAAATTTTAAGCTGCATGCCAGGGTATAACCATCTGTGGTGCAGATCTCTCCAATTGGGCGAAATAAATACTACACCATTTGTCGCTTTTTCAACTCGACTTCTTTTCCTGGAGAGTGGCTGCTCCATCCCCTCCATGGGTTACTTTGGAGATCGTCCATCCCTTGAACCAGGTCCAGGTACACCCTTTGTCTATTACTACACATTCCTGCGTGGAGGAAACCCTCTTTTGGGCGGAAGCCTCCTGGAAGAATTCCTTCTTACCAAAGTGGCTTAAAAAAGCATGTACTGCTGAAATGTATCCCCTTGCTATTGGGAAAGACTTCCTCCATGCTGCCGACCGCCGGGAGCGGGCAGGTCGGTGGCACACAGCAGTCAGTGCCAGATCAGCGTGGGAGGAGAAGCAACTTTCCAAAACGGGGCACGGCCACCACGGTGGTGAAGTTTCTAGGTCAGCAGGTGTGGAAGCCAATTTGGTCTGCAGGCATTTTTACAAGGTTAGAAAATAAACCTGAATAAAATGAATGCTGACCTTTATGTAACCTTTTGAGAATGGAGTTGAGGTTTTATTGAACATCCTGGCTCCAAGTTGGATGGAATAGCTTTACAGAAAAAAGATCTTTGTAAATCTGCTTTTAGGAAGAGTGGATGTTTCACTCTTGCTCATGGGTTTTGTTTGTCTTTATTAGATCCCATTTTTTCAAGAAAAAAAGTATATGAGGGAAAAACAAGTAATAAAAGATTTGGCCAAATTTTAGTGCTGTTCATTTAAAATGCGTAGGAGTGCATTACATTGTTGACTTCACAGCATTAAACGTATGCAGTTCCTTGTTTCATAAACATTTTGCTTTCCACTGCAGGAGTTCCCTTGGTTGAAGCAAGTCAGACGGTGTGACATTGTGATTCAGAACAGCATTTCTAATGAGTTCTTAATAAGCACAGAATTGCAGGATTGTCATCCCAGGTCTTCGTAGCTGGGTTGCTTGCCATTTGGGGCAGTTCTGTTTGGTTTGTACGTGTCTGTATGCCATTGCCGAGTAGGAATCCAAATCTCTATTTGAAAAGAACGCTTAGAACCCCCCCTAAAACTTTCTGGATGCTGTATAAATTCATCAGAAAAAATACTGTAACTGGGTGAGATGACAGCATTTCTCAGGTTTGGGTCATCAGATTTATACTGAAGCATTGATTAATCTTTTAATTAATTGGGGCCTGGGGTGGTTTTGTTAGTCTTTTTTGTGTGCACATGTGTGTAGTTTTGAGAGCTCGGGTTGAGCTTAATGTTTTTGTACAGAACCCATAACTTATGTATGTTGCCTTCTCTTGTTACTCCACTCTGCTGCTTGCCAAACAGAAGTATTTGGAGAAGGGCCAGAGCTGCAAAATTCAGATCAGGATCCAAACTTGGATTTTTGGTTCAAGCCTTTCTAATATCTAATATTACAAAGCCTCATATATAAATAAGGAACCCTGTATTTTTAAATTGTGAAGATGGAGAGATGGAGGTAGCTTTCTAACTTGCCGCTGGAGCAGTCCGGGTTGAATGCTGGACTGCGTGTTCGAAAAATTATCATCTGGTAATTCAAAAGGTAAACTGAATAGGTGAAAATGCAGTGCTCTGTCACCCAGAAAGATCCAGCACAAATTGGTACTTTCAAGCCAGTGAGAAGAATCACCTAAATACATCTAAAAATTCTGAAAGTGCTGGGGTGTTTTGTTGTGTTCTCTCAGATCTTTGGGAATTTTAAGGGGTTTGTTTTGTTTTAAATGGAGTTAGCCAGTATCTCAGTTTTAATTCTTTCTTGATTTAATGGAAAAAGGATTATCTGTCATCAAGTAGGATGCTCGTTATCGGCTGCTGTAGCATCAACAGGCTTTCAGTAAGCTGCCAAGTGTTTTCCGTTGTTGAATGTTTAATCATTAAGACAGTGGGAAGAACATTCAAAAATTCCCGAATATTTTCCCTGTTGCTTGTGGTTGCTGCAGTGACATTGTACCAGTCAAAGGGTGGGGAGACCGGGTCTTGCTGCAGGCAGAACCAGGGATGGGATGGTCTCTGTGGGTGGGACCTGCACCCACAGAGGTGGAGGGGCCTCCCGTGGGTGGCAGACCTGCCAGGCTCTCCTTTTGGACCTGCTGGGTACCGCCCCCAGTGAGGGCTCCAGTCTTCATATATTGCTTAGGCTATGTGAGCCGTTACTTAACGATAACCTCAAACACAGCGCATGGTGCAGTGCGTGGTGGTTGCGGAGGCAGGGGATGTGTCCGTGGATGTGGGTTTCTTGGGGTGTACCTGTGCTTCTCCAGAGCGATGGGTCCTGCTTAGCTTTTCCCTGGAGCTGGCTGGGGATGGTATCACTTACTGATTGTCAGGTACTTCAAGTTTGGGAAGAAAATCTTGTTCCTGGGAAGAACTCGTTTATTACACGAGTCATCTGCGTATCTCCCCTGAGAGGAAATTTGTGGTTAAATGTCAAGGTCCATAATTTATGGCTGTCCTTTTTGATGGATGGTCTCACAGGCATGGAGGCAATCTGTATTTCTTAGTCAAAGATTCCTAAGTGCCATTATAAGGTTGTTGGGGCTCCTGCCAGTGAAAAAGTTGGATTGCACTGGACAGAAGGAATTACAGTTCGTTACTTTGGTTGCCTATAAAGCAGTGAATTAAATTATTTTTAAAGCTGTCAGCAATACAGACAGACTGTTGGAACTTTTTCTTAGTACGAGGTTGCCTGGAAGTGTCTGCCTCGAGCATCCCTCAGACAAGCAAAGATTAGCTTGTGGGCAAGGTGTGCTGGGTAGTAGGATGGGCAATTCATCCTGCTGCATTTTCCTGACCGTCTTCTTGTCCCGGTTTAGAAGTCAGTAGTCCTTGTGACTTCAGTGAAAATACTCTTGTGTGCTTTCTCCTTTTCTCTTCAGAACCATTTCCATATTAAAATACAGACTAAGAGGAGAGTTACTCAGTACCACAAGTGGAAACTGTTTGAAGGCCTGTAAATTGCAAAGTTTTAACTTAAAAAAAGAAAATACTTTTTGTGGATGGAATTTTAAGTCCTTTATAATCTGCTTTGAAAAATAGTGACAACTCCCTCCTTCAGAACCATATGCTAGTTTTATTGCTAATTCAGTGGAGAAAAGTACTTGAGAGGCTTGGATGCTTATTAAGCCGGGGAAGAACTGCTCAAGGTGGTGCTGGATGCTGTGTGAGGGCTGTGTCTGGAGGCAATCTGAAAGTGGGACTTGAGGCTTCTGCTTTGGGGCTGGACATCCTCTGGCAGGACCGGTTTATTGTCCATGGTGATGGTGTGCAGGCAGTAGTTTCTCTGGAAGAGCATGCAGGCGGCAGATGCGCTTTCGTGTCCCTGCTGCACCCTCGAGGGAGGCTGCCTTGTAGGATGGGTACACTGCTGAAGGGACCCGTGCTTGTTGGTACTTACACAGCATCGTCTGCCTACAACTACCATCTCCCATGTTATAGTTCAGGTTCAGATGCTTTGTGCTTCTTGCAGTGTTCCTCAATGAGAGGTAAAGGATCACTCCGTGATCCTTGTGCTGATTATATGAAAGTTGGTAGCTGCGGGTGAGGCACCTCCGAGGTCGGCCAGCTGGTGCTCAGCCCTTGCACGAAAGCTGCAGCTCTTTCTACTGTGATGGGACTATCTGAAGCAAAGACCAAAAATCTTCTTGAAATAATCTTGCAGGAGTGAGAGACTGTGCCACAGGAACCTTTTATCCAAGCTGACAAAGTATGTTCCTTTCATTAAGGGTACATAAAAAATTTGCCTGTTTTCTTTATGGTTTGTTGTTTGGGTTTTTTTTTGTTGGGGTTTTTTTGGTTTTTTTTATTAAGCCTGTTAGCATTTTAAATGACAAGCTGTGTTAGGACCTACAGTTGCTATTAGTGGTCATGTAAACTAAATAAATTAGTTGATACTTAAAAGACAGACAGATTATTCACTGGCAGTAATAGCAAGCTGCACACCTGGAACCGCATTGTGCTGAAAAGCTAAGCCATCTTTTGGCTCCAGGAGCCTATTCTGCAGAATTACCTTCATTATGCTTGATTCCAGTGGTATAGTTCAATGGTTAACTCATAAAAAGTCGAGAAATGAATTGGCAGCTGAGAGAAAAGTGTATTTGCCTCTTCCATTCAACAAGTGAACGGTGGGATTGACAGATCTAAAAATGTGGAAAGGGGTATTTTGAACATAAACCATCAGTTGTACTCTGCTATCTCAACTCAAGATAGCTTACTGAGTCAAATTTAAAAATCCCAACTAATCAACAGATGTGCTGAAGACATAAGAAAAAGCATTTTTTTCTTGTTACAGAAATTTGGAAATGCTGGTTTAATTTCATTGGACAAAAGTGTGTCTAAATGCAGTTTATAGTGAAATTTAATTTAAAAATTAATCTTGTAAATTATCATTTTATCATGTAAAAGATGCTGAAATGCTGACCCTGAACATTTGGTAACCTATATAATTAAGTCCCTGATCCATGAAGATATTCAGACAACTATCTCTTACTGATTACTTCCGAGTAGAAGGTAGGTGTCCGATTACCCTGTAGATATAAGCCTGAATTTACACTATGAATAGTCAATTTTCCTAGTTAATAATGGCTAAAAAATGGTAATCCTATTGATCTCTCAGCTGAGAATGAAAAACAAGATACTTTTTTTTGGTTGTTTAGTACCAATAAGTTTAAGCAGTCCCCCTTTAGCTTTCATTGCACGTATCCCCATGGACTGCATCTTTTTCTTGCTAGAAGCTTACTTTCTTGGAGGGATTAAGAATGTGAAGTTAATGTACCGTCATGGTTTGTACATTCAAGTCGGTCAAACTTGTAGCTTAGTTGAAAAACAAAAGTTAGATTGTGTGTACAGTGGTTCATTGTGTGGAAACCTTCTCTCTGTGAACACTTAGACACATGTATGTACTGGGATATTGTCAGTCAGTAGCTTCAGGTGTTCGGGGTGAAAATACTTATAATAGGTAAGTGTTTGGAGCACAGAACCTAATAATTGTTATTTGTCACTTCACAGTGATTCTTGTCACTTCAGAGAAATTCTTAATTACCACTGAATACTTTAAATACCAGTAGCTTTGTGGCAAATTAGGCCCAATGTAGGATCAGGAGATAGCTGGGGTACATAGTGTTCTTCTGGAAGAAATGGTCCTTCCTAAATTCGTCATACTCAGATAGGTGACCTGCAGTTTGGGCTTGATTAGCTCAGCTGCTCAGTGAGGGAGTGGCAAAGCAGCATATAGTTCACCTTGACAATTGAAATTGAGCTGTGTTAATAACCAGGAAAAGACATTTTCATTCCCTTAATGCAGACACCTGCTCTCCCATTGGCATGTTTACGCACCATGTGGTTCATAGGAATGAAAATCCAGACCAATCAATTCTGTAGCGCTCTTAGTGTCTCCTTCTGGAAAGGCCCATCAGACAAGTAATTGTGGGTAACATTAGTGTGAGACTTTTATACAAGCATAGTTCAGTAAATAGATGCTGAAAGATGTTAGCCAGTTACATGCTGCAGCCTACAGGTGAATTTCAACAGTGCTGTTATCTCAGTGAGTATTGCTTTAGTAGCTTTCTGTCCACATCCATCTTAAATATAATTCTCTGGTGCTGTGATTTTTGGAAAGGCAGAAGTTTAATGCAGCTTTTCTGAAATCTCTTCTAGATTTAATCAAGGACAGCCTTTTTTGTTCCTGACTCTTTTACTAAGTAAGTTGTGGTGTAACTTTGCAGTTCCCTGGGATGTTTGAAATGGACATATTATGAATAATGAATCCATGCAGGTGTTCTGCAAATTGTCTTAATAGGGTGTTAAACTCAGTGACCTGCGTAGCTGTGGCTGCAGTATGTTGTACTAGGGCAGGTCGCATGCCCCTTGCGATGTTTTTAAAGGAAAACCATAAGAATATGAAAATGCTTAAACTAGATATCAAAATGCTTACAGACAATTACGTGCCAGCAAAGCACCTATGTTACTTGAGAAGAAAATGGCTATGTTCTCAGTTTTTTGGGTCCTGTCCCCCCGCAGTTGCCTACAGAAGTAGGATGGGGTGGCAGAGCCAGGTGTAGTACAGTCTGCCTGCAAGGAACTGGCTGCATACATCGTCCTCTGTTCCAAGGAGACAGAGCACTTGAACCCTAAAATTGTGGAGTGTTAAGTACTGGTCAGATGCCTACTGGTCATAAATTAGGTTTTA
This sequence comes from Phaethon lepturus, assembly GCF_000687285.1. Lineage (NCBI taxonomy): Eukaryota > Metazoa > Chordata > Aves > Phaethontiformes > Phaethontidae > Phaethon > Phaethon lepturus. The sequence continues at coordinate 11,367 of NW_010527360.1, forward strand.
GAGGAAAGAAATAATCTGATATTGACTTGCTTGTTCATTCATCACAGCTGCAGAGGCAGCCTAGCAGTGAAGGAGGCAGTGGGTGAAGGTGACTGAGTGAATGATGCCCTACGCTTGTAGTCCGTGCAGCACTGGCACGAGTTGTCCTGGCTGCTGTGAAGCTGTACAGGCAGGCCTGATGGGTACTTCAGCCCAACAGCTGGTAGACATAATCTTGGGTTTGAGCAACCGGTCCTGCAGTGCAGGCTCCTAAGATGCTTGTTTGACACAGTTAAGCTACCGCCTAGGAGTGAGTGCAGCTGTGTTCAAACTCAGCTTTGTAGGCGCAAACTGAAATACATGCGTGCAGGTATGAACTTAACATGGCTTTAACTTAATCAGATTTTGTGCAGCTTTAATTTTAAGCAAGCACAGCTTGCAGGTTTAAACAAGCTCTTGAGTCGGCAAGTAAACTGAAGTTCACCTGGGTTGCAGGCTAGGGGAACTCAAACTTCCCAAACTAAATCCTTGAGAACTGGGAGTGGCATGTGTTTGTAACTTTTCTGAAGATCCTAGTTTTGGTTTTTAAAACATTTTAAAAGATGCTATTAGGATTACTTTTTTTAGCCCCAGAAACAGGGTGGAAAACTTATGGTTCATACTGCTTTAGTGTTCAGTGAACTGACTTTTGAGGTAAGCAAGAGACTTCTAGCTACTTGCAGCTTTTATTTGTAGAGACCAGACAGTTGCTGTGCCTGGAGTGGGTCAAAGCCTGTAAGCAGAGGTGAGTGAGAAATGCCCCAGGGTGTAGGTGCAAGGCTGAAGAAGGATGGAGGCCTGAAAGAACCTGTGGCAGTTGAACAAGAAGGACGAATTTTTTGAGCTGGGAGGTTGTACGGCTGTCACCGCCAGGCAGCAGTGCCATATTCATCCAGCATATGTTCAGCTTTTAAATTTTCACCTCTACAAAAAAGTCAAGGATGGGAGTAGGGTTATGGGATGTGCCAGTGAGCAGTGTGGCATGGGTCAGGGAGAGAAGTTGCCTTTCCTCTGTCAGTGAAGCCATGCCCATCTAGCATGAAAGAAGTGAGCCTTTTAGGAGGCAGGTGCTTGGAAGGTGCTTGTGGATACTCAGGGCATCACTCAGCGCAGGGAAACCTAAGAGGCTGCAAGGATTGCATTCCCTGGGAGTTACCAGGGTCAGCACTTGGGTGCAGGTCCCTCCTCAAGTGGGAAAAAGGGTACAGAGGACCTGTGTGGTGGACAGCCATGAGAGAAGAGGGACTGAGGAGGAGGAATGCAGAGATCGGGGCAGAAGCGGAGGTGATAGGATGTTGCAAGCAGCATGGGGAGGAGGGGGCTAGATAAAACCTGGATGTGTTTGCAGACAGGCTGATGCCTATGGGTGAGCTGTTCAGTGTGGGGGGAGAGATGGATGTCAATGGCATGGAGGAGGGACAAAGTGTGTCAGGGAAGCACTGCAGGTTAAGCTGAACCTCCCCTGTGCGGTGCCTGTGAAGGGCTAACCAGCCCCACTGCAGCCCTCGAAATGCTTCTCTGTTTCGTACCATGTGTCAGGCCACAGGTAGCATTGAGATGGTAGCATGGCGTGAAGGCTGTGGCTCCTTTCCAGGCTGCCAGCGGGACACCTGCAGCTGCTGACCCTGCAGCTTCTGGAGAGGGGACAGCGGTGTGGGGTGTCTGAGTGCCGGCTTGTCTTGGCGTGACTCAGGTGGTGTGTGGGGCTTCAGCGCTGGGCTTGGCAGTGCAGGAGGGTCTGCTCTGCTCTGCGGGCTGGCACTTGCTCAGGATAAATCTGCAAAAGAGCTTGGGTAGGACTGGGTTATGCACTGCTAACCAGATGATACCTCCCAGGGTACCAAACAAATAGGGTAATGAAGAGATACAACCAAGTAGCAAACCTGTTTGTTAACAGAAAGTAACTAGGATAGCTGTGGGTCGTGGGCATGTCAAAGGAACTAATGAGAAATAAAAAGAAGAACCACCACGCCTGTTACCAGCAGGCTTAAATCTGCCATCTGGGCACCTGCGCCAGCGTTGGGAAATGCGTATGGTAGGAGAGCATTGCTGTAGAACTGCTAACACTGAAAGCTTTTATATTGGATTCAGCTGAGCTTTGTGTAACTGAGTACAATAAGAATAGCCCTGTGCAGGTTTGTACGTTTATGGGTGTGTGTGGCAGGCTGCGATGCACAGTGAGGTGCTGCCTTTTTCCTCCTCAACCTGTTGGCTCTGCAGGCGTGGAAGTGAAACGACTTTGTGTGTGTGTGTTTGGAGGTGTACTTTTTTCCCCTCCCTTTTTTTTCTCTCTTTTAAGTGCTGCTGAGAGGTGTCAGCCCTTTAGTTTCACTAGGCATCTGTTCTTAGAGCCATGTGGGACAAAGGCTTGAGAAAAATCTCATCATGCTTTGTGGCATCGCTGGTTCAGACCTCTTAAAAATACTAGCCTTAAGTAATATTGTTGTGATCAGGCTTCTGATGACCATTGCTGAAAACACCACAGCAGATCTTTTAGCTATCTATAGACTGAATTCAGAAGCAACCAGATTGATTTGTTTTTTCATAATTAGTTTTAAAAGCAGAAATCTTTGTTGTGAAATATGTGATTGCAATGAGTGATTTGCTCTTCAGCCACAAACGTGCTGATCTGACAATTGTATCCACTCTTTCTGCTTTTGGTGGGACATACTTTAAAATAAGTTCCTACTCAAGCAGCCTTTTTTCATATAACTTTATTGAGATCACCCTGTGCCTTTTGTATTTAGCCTTTCTAGGCAGTTGATCCTTGCAGGCTGATCTTAGAACAGCACCCTGCAGTGCCCCATGTAGATTGTTAGTAATAAATATGGCATGCAGCTCCTCTGAAGTCGTATTATCCTTCCCCATAATGTACAGAGGACATCAAATCCTTGGAATAGGGAGTCCTGCCTGAATATAACTATGCTCTCATTTTAATTCAGAGCAATGCTGAAAGAACCAGGGTGAGAGCTGTGTAAAAGCGTTTTCTTTGTCTTCTAAGAGTTCATTAAAGTAACTTGTGGCAAAATAGTATATTTAAATAATGTAAAAAAAAAAAAAACCCAAAAACACGAACTTAAATGACTGTCTTGTTGCTGGAATAGAGCACCTGGCAGTGTGCAGTTGTTGCAAGTTCTTCCCAGTTATTTTAAGAATTGTGGAACAAGCCTTTAGCATTGAATACAGCTAGATTTCTTTAGAGAGCTAAAAGAGATGTTTATAGACCTAAATTTCAGACATAGGTATTCTGATGTCTGCTGGCTAATTATTTCTTGGCAGTTCATTACAATGGGCTACATTGGAGACTTGGGTGTTTCATTAGCAGCCTTATCTTCCTTCTTTGTTCAGCTGTTTGTATAGTTGGCATTATTTAATATTCATAAAATCATCATAGTGTCAGAAGCGGTGAAGGGATTAAATTTTTATCCTATATGAAATACTTTAATTGCATTTATTTTACTAACAAGTGTTGAAGTCGTACATTTGACCAGTTTTAACCTGCACTAACTTAAAATGTCATGGCATGCTGAACGACTACTTTTTTCAGCACTGTGATGCAGCATTCCTCCTTCTTGTGTCTGATGGAAAACCGGTCCAGCTTATTCTCTTCGGCCAGTGGAAGGAGGCAGATTAGGTTACAGGGAAGACAAAATGGTTGCAGCTCACTCTTGTTGAGGTGGTCACCGCTTTTTTGGCTTGGTATGCTTGTTGCTTCCTTATTTTGCTGGGAAGAGTGGTTTGACTTGGATTGAGGACGAGTCTGCCTTCAAGCTGAAAAAGCCAATATTTACAAATCGGTGAATACTTGCTTTGTGTACTTTTTGAGGCCTGAGAGTTGGACACTCTTCCACATTTCCAGTGGACACAAGTCTGTAGCTATTTTTATGCTGTAATGTACTTCCCAGATGCAGTTACGGTCCCTGTAGCTTTTAGCTGGAGTAAGAATACATCTGCATTTGAATACTGGAAGATGTAATTTGTCTTGTATTAAATGTTTTGCTTCCGTTTGCTTGTGTGTGCCAGGTTCAAGTGCCTTGTCTCCAAGGCATGACCCTGAATTATCCCCGGGGGAGAGGAGCGCAGGCAGGGAGAGGGCCCCTAGGTGGCATCAGAAGCCATCTGATTTTTGGCTCCTGCATGCCAGAGGGTGAGGTGTGTGGATGGGAGGAGAGTCCTGCACTCTGGGATGCCAGGGTTGACGTGCGGATGTGCCCGGCTTGGGTGTGCTTTCCTTTCTCAGGAACCTGTGCTAGTAGAGGCTCTTACTCCGTTAGCTGAGCAGTCTATATAGGCGTCATTTTACGAACTCAAACATGTTTCAACCTTTTGCAGCTCTGCTTTCTAAATATTTAATTGAAATGCTCTTACAGCCATTTTACTTCTTTATCAACATGAGCCAAGCCAGACAATGTAACGTGGCATATGTTAAGATGTTAATCGAGTAGCAGTGCACATAAGCGGCTGTTTCATAATTTTCTCCTTAGATGATCCTTGGCTCCAGTTTAACATTTCTTTGTGCTTCTGAATTGAAGGTTATAGAAAGATATATTTAGAGCTGTTAGTCTAAGAAAGAGAAGCATTAATTCAGTAAAATTAAGAATTAAGGGCTGAATCCTGCAGGCACCGCTGGGACACAGCGCTTGTCGTGGTAGGGATGTGATAATAGTACCTTTCTGATAGTACTACTTGCTGTAATAGGGTTACTAATCCTTTTATTGAGTGGTTCCTCACAGTGTGCAGAGTAAATAGGTTTTTTTTAAATGTCACTTGGTGTCATAAGAGCTATGGAAGAGATATCGAATCTTTCCAAAAGGATGTGTGGTCAGTTTAATAATGACCCTCTCTCTAACGTGGCTTTCAGGAAGATGGACTTTGCCAAAACTGGCACTGTTGATATTCAGTAGCAGAGTTTAACTTGCTTTCCTCAGGAGCTAACTGGGTTTTTGCAAGAGGCAAAGAGGCAGCAGGACACTACAGGAAAAAGCTCCTGGGTGCTACTAACAGCCAAATACCTCCTATGCCTGGGAGACGCAGGCCTGGCAAATGCTGCCCGCGTGGTATTGCACCCGATAGAAGCAGCCTTGCAAGACTGCCCGTAGACCCCGTTGTTAAGTAGTTTGACAAACGATCCTTGGAGATTGTATGGGGGAACCACTGATGCAGTGGGAAGCGGAGGCTTTTCAGAGCTGAATAATTTTTAAAAGGTGATGTGTCCAAAATAATTCTCCTTTGGCAGACAGCTCTAACTGCTATCACGAGTATCCTTCTCATACAGAAGGCTTGTTTTCTGATACCTGAGTAAAAATACTGGGGCAGCCAATGTGTCACCATACACTGTTAGGGTCGTACATGTGGGCTGCAAGTGAGCAGTTGGGAGGGTTTCCTGTGGCCCTGAACAGCCCCTGCTCCTGTTCCTCCCCCAGACCTGCGCTGGGTTGTTGCTGGTCTTGTGCTGAACTCTCAAGGGAAAAATCTTACGGGTTTTTTGGTTTGGTTTTGATTTTTCCCCTTCTCCAAAGAAAGCTTATTTTAAAACTTCATAAACCTCCTCTGTCTTTGTTAACTGTCTGAGAGGGTAGGTGGTTTACTATCTGAGATGGTAACTAGTTAACACTGCTGCTGCTAACTATATACTGGGGTTTTCCTTTCTAGTTGTAACTTTTCTTACTGTGTCCTATATATCAGGTAATAATGTAACATAGTGCATAAGTACTGGAAACTGGGAACCCTGCAGTGGGAAACCCTTGCTGCAGGGTCAGGAGTCGTATCCTGTCTTTGTGATGTATGGCACAGCTATTAGCAGTGATGGAAATTTTCATAAATTGCATTAGGGTTTGGCAGAAATAATGTTTTCCCTAGGCTGCCCAAAATGTACCAAGCACACAAAACACAGCTACAGAGGCTGTTTTTTGGGAGGATATTCCAGCTTAGGCAAGTATTTGCAGTCTTGAGCTGAAGAGGATACAGGGTATCTCTGGCAACTTCACTGACGGTGTGAAAGTTATAACGAAAAAATCACTCCGAGCTCCCTGTGTTTGACCACCTAGTCAAACCATTACAATATTTTGCACAGTGAATTGTGGCCCCACTTGTCCCCTGAATTTTGCTGAACTGGACTTGTTGCTATTATTGACATCTTCCTTCCTCCATCTGAGGATTGAGTCTGCTAGTGCCTGAATGATGAGAGCCATGTCCCATGTGACTTTTGGGGCTGGGAGGACACCTGTCTGAGCAGACCCACAGTGTCCTGGAGGTGCTGCTGTCCCACTCCTGCTGGGGACACAACTGGAATCCCCTTTGCCAGCATCCTCCTCTGCACAGTGTGCACCAGGACAGGAGTTGTGCTTCACCGGGTGGGTGTTGGCCGTGCACGTGCCCCTGCTCCCCCAGGGTTTGTCATGCTGCTAGCTTTCATAGGGAGTGAATGATCTGCGGTTGGAAAGCTGAAAAGGGTTAGTTTCAGCGGCTGTGCAGGCTTTGAGAAGGCTTAGAGTTAACTAGGCAGTAGCTAGTAAGTTCAAGGGCTTCCTTTTACCCCTCCTAACCACCTTCTTTCTGGCCTCATAGGCGTAAGGCTTCTCATATCCCTTGTGGTTATGTCGCTTCGACAATTGCAGTATTAAGGAAATACTCAGTGTGCTTAGAGAAAGGGAATTCTGCCACCTCTTCTAATACACTGGTCCCATATTGCGCAGTATAGTTCATCTACCTATTCCTGAAAGTATTGCTTAATTCGAGGAAGGTTGGCAGCATCTGGATTTATGCCACTTAAAAAAAAAAAAAATTACATCCCTTTGCCTTCTCCCTCTGCTTTTCCCCCCCTCCATCTCTCCCTTGGTGCAAAGTAAACCCACCTGCACACCTGGGAAAGAACCCACTCCTCATTCTGCCCATGCCAAGTCAGGCTATTAAAATGGGGCTGTTTTGAGTAGAAATACATAAATAGGTCAGGGAAAGCAGACATGCATACTTTGGCATAAGACAGAAGAGTAGCTTGAGGAAATGCATTAGTCTGATTTCCCCCCATCCCACCCTCTCCAAGAAACTTTCAAGAAGTATGTCAGTGTGGCTTCAGCATTTAGGAGTTTAAATTACTGCAGCCTTCAGAAGTTACCTTCAAGATTCTCTCAAAGGTCTGGAGCCTCAAGGTTAAGTCAAAAGCTGAGGCTGTTAAGATGGGCTGGAGGCTTTCCAGTAAGGCTTCCCGCTGCAGACCCAAAGCAGCCAGCGCGTGTTCCCTGGGAGGATGTAGGACTGGGGGTCTCCATGAAACACAGTGGCTTTTGCAGGGACCCATCCTGCTATGCTTCTCTAAACCACAGGCTAAGAACCCCCTGTTGTCTCTGCTGTTGTACTAACTGGTAGAAGCTGGGCTTTTGTTTTTGAGTGGCTGATGGTAGTTCTTCAGAGGTGAGTAAGTTGATCCAGACTGGTGGTGTTTAGGGCAGAGTTGGCATTTTTGAGGAGCATTGCTGTAGACAGTAGAACAAGAGCATGTCCCTATTGAATTGCTCAGTATGCCGTAACTTTCAAACAGTCTGCATGGTGATCTCTACTGAGTCTCATTGTTGGTTGTGATAGTGTCATTGATTCCTTTTTTTTTTTTTTGCCAAGTTTTGATATATATTTTTATGTTTCCAGGTTCTTGTGGTGGGTCGGTATCTGGTACAAGCTGGTAAATCCAAGCCAGCTGGTAAAGCTGCCACTTTTGTTACCACTTGTAAGAGACAGCTACCCCCAGAATCAGAAAAGGCACCTTCTTGTCCTGGATGAAACTGCTTGAAGTAGCCTGAGTTAAATTTTAGATCAAGTAAGTGAACTAGTTTAACTTCAGGGAGACTGCCAGCGTGAAGAAAGAGTGAGTAACATCCGTTGTGCTTCTAGGTTGGGGGTGAATCACAGCGAGCCCCCAGGAGCAGCTTTCCAGGAGGAGCAACGCTGGCTGTTGGTTTACAGTACAATTTCTAAGTTTAGTTTCCCAGTGGGCTCAGGTCCCTAATAGATTCAAACGGTTATTTTCATTAGCAAGAACATCTATCACTCCCGCTGCTTTCCTGCAGCTGTTCTAGACATGCAGCAAAGCATGTGGGTAGCAGCCTCCAAACATTAGAAACAGCTCTGTGCAGGGCCTGATTCAGCCTGGCTCTTGGGATTGCTGGTTGCAGTTATTGTAATTGCAGTAGTAATTAGGTAAGGGATGCATCTGACAGAGAGAGAAGCAGACTTTTTTATTTGTAACCCACATTTCACCTTTTAAAACGCATCTGTCCCGTTAATGAAGGAAGAAGTGGGGTGAAATAAGCAGAAGTGGCAAATACATGGTAACTGGGATGGCTGTTCCTTTTCCACCTTTGACACTTGTCCTTTTATCTCCTGATTTGATGGAGATGCATCCTGCAGTGTCACCAGATGGAGCTTTTCTGTGTGGTGCTCAGGACCATGAGAAGGTCACTGTTCCAGCACCTTCCCAGTCAAAGGGCTGGTTCCTCAGGGTTGCCCTTGCTTGACTTTGAAATGGATCAGCTCCACTGGAAGGTAAATAAGAAGTGTTTATGTCATTAGGCACAGGCTTTATAGAATCGGGCCGTGTTAGCCTGTGCTGAGGTTAGGATGAAAGAAGCCTCAGTTTACCACTCATGAATTTTAATGATGTCCTCCCAGCATACTGGGGAGCATGGAGCAGGACATAAAAAAAATGCTGTTAAAATAGAGACATCACGCTTACCCCTGCTGAAGCCATAGGACCTTTGCATTTTAAAATGTCACAAAATCTGCTTGCAGATTGGAGGACATGAACTTGACTATCCTTTTCATGCCACCGGTTGACAAAAAGGAAACAAAGAGAAAGTGTATTTGCTGGCCTTATTGTTGCTCTTCTGCTGTGGCTTCTCGATACTGTTGATCAGTGCTGTGGGAGCAGAGGTCACAACTAGAAGAAGAGCCTGAACTCAATTTGAGAGTTTACATTTACTGGCTTAGACTGATATTTGGAGATAAAAGGACAGCTCTAGGGAGCTCCTGCCCAGCTGCCTCCTGGCAACTTGCCTCTTTCTCTTTGCAAGAAGAAAATATTAATGCAAATGAGCATGCTTATGCACCGTTTGGCAGAACCTAGCAGGACGGGAATCGGTGCTGGCTGAAGCATGTTCTCCTGAAAAGCCTAGTGCACGATGTCATCTGCAAGCCTGTAGAGTAGAAGCTGTGTTTGGACTAAGTTTGATCTATCTGTACCCTGCATCCCCTTATCCTCCATGTTCCTTTTCTGCATTAAGCTATCATGTGAAGCCATAGAAAAGGTTTAGGTACAAAAATGGGCACATATGCCTGAGCCCTGTTGCCTGCTGCCACGAGCGCTGCTTTGTAGGAGAGGCTGTGGATCTGTAGCAGCCCAGGGATTGTGAGACTGCACTATGGGCAGGAGGCAGTGGAGTGAGGTGGAGTCCAGGGTGAAAGAAGTGCTGCTGGAGCAGCCATCTGTTTCAGCATGACTTTGGTCAGCATGCCTTGCTGAGCTTTGGATCAGATGCAGTGATAACTCGTAGCAGCAGCAGCAGCAGGTTTCCGTGCTTGGTGTCCTTTGACTTTTCTCGTAAGATGGTGGTTTTTGAAGAGTGAGATGACTTTTGGGTTCCCTTCTTTAGTTGCTATGGTAGATGTGAGTGTCTTCCCCAAGGCAAGGAGAAGCTCCCATTTTACCATCCTTAGCATTCCCTGTTCTCACAAATCCCCAACAGCTCGTTTTACTCCCTCCTTGGTGCTCCCAAGTGTCCACCCATCTGATTGTCTTCTCCTACACAAAGTCAGCTGAAGTGGATGTCTGCTGATGTATCTACTTCAGTGGACTTGTCATATATTCTGACACATTGAAATTTTTTATTGTATTCTGTCCCTATAGCATATGCAGTTCTTGTATGAGAAGGGCCATCAGTATTCGCTCCTGCAGAACAGATTTTTAGACTGGTTTCAAAATGAGGTGGTATAACAGGATGGTCTTTGAGCATCTGATACAACAGTAGATACTGTCTCAGTAGCTTTGGTTCCTATCACCGCCAGACACTAGAGCCATTTGTTTTGCCTGTTTCTTTCTTAGGATTTTAGCATATCCATCAGATACCTTACTTGGTCTTTCTTTGTGTGTGGTAGTACTTGTACAAAAGTAAAATAACTGGAAATGAGATGTTTTGTTGTGTTAACAGGAGATTGAATTATGTTTTATTCTACTAGGAAAAGAATTGCTCCCTGAACCCTGACAATGGTTGTTTAGTGTGTGTTCAGTAGGTGTCCAGCAGTAAAGACTTTGGTGTTTTGCATGTTAAAGCTCCTGGTCCTCTTCAGGGCAATGATAAAATGCCTTCAACTAATTCAGTCGGACCACGCACGTGAAATACAGCACCCTTAAGAAACAAAAAAGGCTGCTTGTGGGTGTGTTTATATGAAGTGTAATAAGTTCCATACTGTTTGCACTCCTTGGCACATGTACTGAGGTCATTTATGGCATACTTTAATTCAGTCTCCACCCAATGCCTTCTTAATAAGCCAACTGGGAGGTAGTAAGACTAACATGGAGAACTCTGAAGCTGCCAGTGGGATACCAATTGTCTGCTTTGTAGCAGCTCTTTGGAAAGCTAGAAGTAAATGCCTTGAAGTGGTGGGATTTACTGAAGTGTGGGGAGAGGGGGGTGTTAATTGTGTTTAGAGATGAACAAGTAAAATGCATCTGAATTGTGGAAGAGCTAACAATAAAAATAGTGACATCCATCCTTGGCTGCTTTGCAACTTGGGATAATAGCTCGCAGTTGCAATGATACTTCATTAAAAAAAAACCACGGTTCTTTATATATAAGAGCAAACCAGCAAGAATTCTTACAAACAGTTACATTTGGGGTGACTTTCTACAAAAAAACAGCCAGATGAATATTCTTCCATAGTCTAGCAGGGTATTTCACAGCAGGAGGTTAAGCCTGTAGTACAGTGATAGAAATTCTAATATGTAGTATTTTTGTCATTGCTGTTTAGTTTAATTCAAGATTTCTATTCTCTCTTTCTTCCCTCACATCTAGCAAAACCGTACAATCTAAAGTGGACTGCATTTTGGTAAGTACAACTTCAGAATGCTTTTTAATGTTTAATAAACTGCAGGACCAAAATAGATGGCTCTGGAGACTGACAGCTATTATGAAAGCTTTCCTTACAGTGCTTTTAAGGTACTACCACTACATGTGATCAAAATTAGTTCCTGTTGCCAAAAAAATACATGATGTGTGTTTGCTGTTTGTTTTTTGTGGAGGTGTTGACCTCTTGTTGCCAGCAGCAAGTGGCTATGATTGCCACTTGTAGAACTGTCAGTATAGATACAGCACAGAAAGGTGACTTACTGCTTTTGTAAGCATGATTTGATTAAATGCAAGATTAGGTATTACACACATCAGAGTATGCAAGAGGCTAATTGTGCTCTCAAGTTTCCATTGCTCTTTGGGCCTTTAGTGACAATGATTACGGCTTTTGTTGTTTCCTTGAAACAGTTAATTCATGGCTGGTACTAAATTTTAAGGAAGAAACTAGATTGAGCTGCATGTTTGCACAAAATCTGGCAGACTACTGTCCTGGTCTGTGAAAATCTTGCAGGTGTCATAATTATCAGATTTTTGGTTGTTTCCTGACATCTTGCTAACTTCAAAAGTTGCATGTCATCTCAGGTACCTCCCCAGAAATGTGCAACACTACAGGTCCTGTTAGCTCTGCTGTACTACTTAGGACAGAGAGATTACCATTTTTTGAAGAAGGAAAACCCTTGAAATGCTTAAACATAATCTTTATTTGTGCATTAAGATAACAGGATCTAGACAGTGATAAGAGATTATTTCTGGGAAGCAAATATCTAGCACTAACTCAGAAAGAGGTTTTATTTGTTTGTTTTTAATAGTGAGCAGGTTGCGAGTTTCTTTAAATCAGAGTCTGAGTTCATAAATCTTAAGACTGGAAGGGACTGCTTATTCTGACTTTCTACCTTCGGCATTTCGTCCAGAAGTACGAGTGGGTAAGATAAAAAGATGACATAGACAACTATCTGGATACTATCATACAGAATCTGTTCAGCTGTATGGCTGGGCTAAATAAGAATACTCCTTAAAGTCACATCAGCCAAGGCCAATTCAGATGGGACTGAATTTTCTTTCCTTAAAATGTTGTCTTAATTTATTGTGCTAAGACGTTTAAAGTAAGCTATATTGTTGTACTGCAAACAAACTTTGGACCCAGTTTTGCCAGTGCATAAAAATTCTTGGATGCATCCAACTAAAATAGTGATGCAAAATGCCATTTTTGTCCGCTTTATTCCTCATTGTCATTTGTGGACACAAAGGAGGTGTCTTAAGATCTTTTCGTATGTGAGTCTTCAGTGGCAAAAGGTCAAATTGCACTTGTAAAACTCTTAACAGCAGGTTTTTCTGTGGTGAAAAATGGGAAGTGGGGTAGGTGTTCCTAAGTAGCATCAGAGAGAAATAGGAAGAAGAAACAGAGATGATGGCAATAGTCTTTGTTGTGGAGATAACTAGCAGCAGAGGACTATGGAAAACAGCTAGTATAAGGGCACTGGGACTGCAGTTATGCATACAAGAGACCAAAGTTACCTGCCTTTTACTTGTTGTACTGCAGCACTTACATTCTGACATACTGTCAGTTTCTGGAAGATCATAGGAAAATCATCGTATGCTGTGCAATCCAAAAAAGATAATTAGCAAGAATTGTGGTGTAAACATCCATTAAAAATTCATTATAACATCTTTTTAACTGTAGTAAACATGTCTAGCAGTAGACTCTCTTATGACTTCGCTTGTTATATTTGTTGCCACATACTAAGTGAACTCTTGAACCTGATTTTCAAAATGATACGCTCCCTAAAATTGCTCAGCATGAAGGTTTAAATTTCTTTCCTTAGTCCTCTGAAAAGAGGTCAGTGCTGGTGAGAGAGTGCTGGGTCGATGGCTATGAAAACCAAAGCTGCTGATGGCTGGAGCAGTTGCAGTGTGGGCAGCAGCAGCGTGCAAGATCTGTTGAAGCAATGTGCCTTGGTCCTGCTGCAGAGAAGGTGGTAGTTTGTCACTTGTCTTTTTGGCCTGATAGGCAGAAACTGTGAAGCTTTGGCAGCTGTGCTTGGACACTGTCAGTACAAAGCTGCCATGCGTTTTAGGGTTTGTTTGGAATATTAGCACAAAAATATGTTTCTGCTTCTGTTCAGATGAAGCGTATCAAACGTATTTATTAGCAGCTTTTTAGAATAATAGATATTGTTTCAAGTATTTGCCATTTTCTGTCTTGATCGTATTTCCAACAAACCATCTGACCTTGAGCAAATTATTTAACCGTTGCTTCTTGTTTCTTAATTCACAAAGTGGAGAGATGATGGCTTGGCTACTTTGCTTTCTTAGTCTGGTTGTTAAATCATAGATGTTTGTTCTGCTGTAGTATGATGAGATTTAGAACCAGTCTGCGAGTAGGTGCAAGTTACATTGCCATTGGTGTAGCCTTTTTTATTTCACAGAATCACAGAAACACTA
>NW_010527361.1:0-281 GCF_000687285.1 Phaethon lepturus
CCCTGATCTGCCGCCCTCCGGCCCAGCACTTAACTCGTCACACCTCCGAAGGCAGGAAAACACGCGGCACCGCCAAAAAATCCCTCGCGCAAACCCCGCGCTCGATCCCTCCTGGGGCAGAGGCAGCTGGACGGGCAAGAGCCGAGGGGTCTTATTATTAAAATAGTATTTTCAGGGCGCAGATGGGGAAAATGAGGCCAAGAAGTGTTAAACGGTGCCCACCAGCGGTAAGGACGGGGACAGACCCGGGAGCCTTGACCCCACTCTAACGCTTACGGCAC
>NW_010527362.1:0-8495 GCF_000687285.1 Phaethon lepturus
CGCCGAGGGGAGGACGCGGCCTTGGGTGCAGAGGGGCCTGGCCGGGAGCGCGTGTGCGGGCCGGACGTGTTCCCGTTTTCCTGGGGATTCCTGGAGGGGCATCTGCGGTCTCTGGTTCTCCTGTCTGGCGGCTGCATCCGGAAACAGGGCCGATGCCTGACTTGTGTTCACTCTGCTTTCACAGAAGCTGCTCCCTTCCCTCGCGGCCTCTCTCGAGGACATCTTTACCCACTGGGAAAAGTAAGTTGAAGGAGGAAATGACTATCAAGTAGGTTCCAGACTGTGTTAACAGCCAGGTGGCATGGCACGTGTGACCTTTATTTGCTGGAATTTCCCATTGTCAGACTATTTCTGACAACTTGTGCTCGGCAGACTGTCCTCCTAGCCTCTGTTTTCAGACCGATTTGTTTCAGATGCTGAAGATTACTTTGATTTAAAATTTCGTGAGTTTGGAGATAAGTTGTTAATGCTATTTTTGAGCGGCTGATGCTGTCCTTGCCTGTTGGTGTTAATACTGGAGTATTGTGGGGCTCAGAGTCATGCTTTACAGGCAAGAATCTTTGCCCGAGTTCTGTTTCACTTTCTTTCTAAAGCCACATGCTTTGTAGGAATATTGACCCAAGAACAGAGAATTTGAGCAGATGCTGAAATGCCAAGGCTCTTACAGAGACTTAAACCTTGGCATAGATCACGTATCTTCTGACTCAGAGGAGTTCTCTTGGTTTCAGCCTGTCCTTTCAAGCCCTTACATGTTCAGCCCAATGCCTTCCTGCATAGCTATTCCACTGAGTACCCCATGTGAAGGTCTGCAGCATGGAGCCTTTCCATCTGTGGGGTACGTTTGTACCCACCCTGTGCACCACTCGCGTTGGTTTGATGCTGGAGTGCAGCGCTTGCAGAGAAGCCTGGTGCCAGCCACAGAGCTGGGTTATCAGGGAGTCAGCAGAGCTGGGTTTCTGTGCCCATGTTGAGGAGCACTGGAGTGAGGATGCTCCTCAGCGTGGCTGTGCCAGTAGACTCGGGAAGCGGGTGTTTACTTCAAAGGTATTTTCTGCTAGAAGGTGTCATGCCTTGGCACTATCCTGATTTTTGCTCTTGTGTCTCCATGATCGTCTTACATGGGCAGGAGAAGGACTGGATCTAGGTGAGGATGTAGCAGTATAGAAACAGGCTTGCAGTTCCTCCCTCTGAGAATTTGTTGCTCTCTTGGGTATTGCTGGTGACCTCTGTGCTGGTTTTCCCGGGTGCTACAGCAAACCCTTCCAGACACTATTGCTTTTAAAGGTTGGGGGGGAGGGTGACAGGGCACTTGCATCACGTTTAATTCCTTTTTCTGTAGTGTTACCTTTCGGTTGTGGTCCCACCCCACAAGTACGCCTCTTATTCCCGCTCCCCCTGAGTTATGCCTAGTTTGGAATCAAAATGAGGGATGTATTTACCAGTAGTTTTGTTTATCCATAAAGTGCCCTGCCTAGCTGGAGTGCTCTCATGTGGGTGAGCTGTGATTCTTGCGTCTTGTCGCTTCATAGGCTTTTGGCCTGAAAATGTCTTTCCTCCGACCACACTGCAGCTCTTGCCCACCTACCTGAGGCCATCCTTGGTGCTCTTCTTTGGAAACTCTTAAAAAGTGAACTTAACGGTTGAGATTTGCAGTCACTTAAGAGTGGCCTCCCTCCAGGGCTACGGTTAGTCTCAGAGGTTGCTAGGAGGGGCTGGAAGGGTGCAGGGGGAAGCTGGACCAGCTCAGCTGCACAAGCAGCCGGAGCCCTGCAGTCCTCAAATGCTCCAAGCTGATGTAGGGCCAGTGCCTGCAGGCACTGCTGTTTTCCCCCACACAGTATCCCTGAGCCCCTGGTCACCACGACAAATTCTCACAGTAGTCTGTGTTGTGCTATCAGCTGCCATTGAATCAGGAAGGCACTGGAGTATCATAGCTGCCTGTGTGGCTTGCCCTATTATTTTATTAAAAGGACTATAAGAGTAGTTAACAGGACTTTGTAATAGCAAATGTGCCTTTGGCTTAGCCTGCTTGCAAAAAAATTGCTGTTGCAGCTATGGTACTAAAACACTCCAATAGTAAGCACAATCTTTACTGGCTAAATTGTTAAACTGATCTCTTTTTTTAAAATCAGATCAACAAATAAAATAAGCTGAGCTGTCAGAAAAGTGAGTGGTTTTGCCTCTGATAATTGTGAGTCTGTGGGCTTAGAAGTATTGCCTGTGTGAATCACACAGACATGTACCCAGCCAATGTTATCCTTGGAATAAAGCAGATATGTTACCTATGTTTTAATTTGAAAATGAAAGATAACTTTAGCCCCATCATCTGCTCTGGTACAGGTAGGATTGAGCCTGGAGACATCTTTCTCCCTCTTTCATCCATCTCTCCATGTTTTGACCCAACTGAACAGCTCAAGTGTTTAATGCTCCTCTGTGGCCTCTTCTTCCCCTTCTTTCAACACATCTTCTGTAGGTCCAGCCACCTCCTTTCTTAAATCTCTCTGCAACCTGACATTTCTGTGCTTTTGGTCTGCAAGCCCAAGTTCAAATGGCTTTTGCAGCCTTTAGATTCGCTTCTGGCTTTGTGGAATACCAAGACCTGTTTAGGGATCACTGCCCTACCCTGGGACTGCACTTATTGACTCTCTGGCTATATAGCTGCCTCCTGGAGACAGAATTTGTTCTGTAGGATGCCTTTGCTTTCTGATGAGCACCAGCCTGCCCATATAGGTTTTTACTTCTCTGCTAAAATGAGAAAGAGTCTGCGTAGGACACAGAAAAAAAACTCTGTATCTCTCAGGAGTTGCCTGAGGAGGACTGGAAGAGTCCCTTGCAGGTTAGAGAAATAGAGGAATGACATTGCATGTCCTTAGGCTGGAGCCTGATCTGAGAGTGGATGAATAATTGTATTCAAATTTGTTCAAGATATTTTTTTCCCCATTTTGACACACATTCTGTTCCCTCAGAACTCCCTCAAATTCCAGAAGAAAGGCGAGTGATGAGGAGGCAGCCATCCCAGAAAAGATCAGAGTTCCTGATCCTGTGAGCAGCTCTGAGAGCTCAGAGAAAGAAGAGGATGAGAAAGAGAAAGCAAAAGCAAAAGCTGCAAGTGGTAAGAGCCTTTCATCTCCCTGGAGTTGACAGAGTAGGACTGGAGGTTTGTGTAGGAGCAGCCTGACTTGCTTGGCTAGAGGAAATGCTTGTAAAGTGATGGCTATTCCCTTAAAAAAATAGGACAACTTATTCTCTTAAAAAAATAGGACAACTAATTTAGCATCCCCTTCTCATGTGGAGTTTTTGAGGAGCACAGATGTCTGCTGAAGCTGGAAAAAAAACTGTTATGATTCATTGGGGAGGGATGGGTGTTTTTGCTTGGATGAAGCCTTGGGAACTTAATGCTGCCCTCTGTGGAGCATCTCCTAGTTGGTCCCAGATGTCTGTTGGGCCAGCAAAGGCAGGCCTGTTTCATGGATGAGGGGAGGACTTGTTAGTTGGTCTGGAAAACCAGTGCCCTGTCTGAGGTGGGGATAGATCCCTGGTGTAGCTGATGTGGGAGGCGTTGGCTTGCATAGTCTAAAACCCATGTGTCTGCTTCATTTTGGCTCAGTCTCATCTGGTGTAGACCAGCCCTTGGAAACGTGCAGATCTTGGCAGGTTCCGTGTCTTGGTGGTGGGGAGATGGGTGGGGTGGAGGAGCAAAGTACGTGTCTGTCGCAAGGACTGTGGTGGTGGTGGTGGTGGTGGGACAGGTGTGAAGATGGGACCCTGCCCGGCCTGCTGGGGCCCTCCTGCAGACCAGAGGTTGTCTTGATGCAAGAGGCTCTCACGATTTTTCTGTGGCTCTCCTGTGCAGCAGCCAGCCTCTCCGTGGCCACAAACTCAGCAGTGAATGTAGAAAGCAGTGAAGATGATGATTCCTCATCAGAAGAGGAGACAGCAGCTGGAAAAGGTGCAATTACGGTAAGGCAATACTTCTCTTAGCTTCGAAGGTTGATAGTGCTCTGAGGCCAGGCCTGTCCCAGACTCGTTGGCATGTATACAATTGTGGGCTGGGGTGGAATTCATATTTAAAAGACCCTTCTATGCTGGCATAAGCCTTCTCTTAGATATCTGTCCCCCAAGTGCTTCTCTAAAGAACTCTATGGCTTGTCTGTCTGGCAGATTGCTGTTTAAGGTATGTTGTGTCCAATTTAGCCCCTCATCTGCCTATAGGCTTCTAATTTCTTTTTTTGTCCTGTAGGTGACACCAGTTGTAGTGAGTGGCAAAGCTGCCAACTCCCTGAATTCTCCAAACAAACGCGCTGCTCCAGCAGGCAAAGCAGCGGCGCGCTCTGCTGCGAACAGAACTGTGGTCTCAAATAAGCAGCAGCCCAATGCGCCAGCTGTATCTGCAGTTCCAGCCAAGGCTGGGCAGAAACTGCCCAGTCCTGGGAAGCCCGGACATGCCGCAACAGCCACGGCCAAAGTAGGTCAAAGCAAAGCACCAGTAAAGACCAAAGCACCGGAAAGCTCCAGCAGCAGCAGCAGCAGCAGCAGCTCCTCATCAGAGAGTGAGGAGGAAAAAAAGGCACCGACTGCAAAGGCCCCAGCCCCGAAAGCAGGTGAGGAGGCTGTGGGGTGTGCTAAATGCATATGTGCTCCAGCTTTGCTGCAAATCAGGTCTGAGCCATGCCTTCAGCATGTTCCTTTCAGCTCCCTCGCTGGAAAGCTCAAAGTGATGCTTGTTCCTTGGGGAGGCTGTGAGAATACTGCAGAACAGCCAGCTCCGGAGCTCTGTGGATGAATCCAGCATGCTTGCTCCCATTTCAAGTGGCAGATTCTGAGCTAAGATGTCTGTCTGGCAGCACCCAGCACTACGGGGTTGGAAACGACAGCGTAGTGTGTCTGGAGGAGATGCAGTACTAATATTGTAGATGCTTCCAGCTTTTTGGAGAGGCACTGCAACATCTTCTCTTTGTGCCCAATTGCAAAGTGATTGTTTTTTGGTTTTGAAGTCTTTAGGTAAATGTCTCTTACTGCTTTGAAGTGTATGTGTTGTGGGGGTCAGGAATAGATCATAGAAGCTCTCAAAATGGTCCTTCTTTTGGCTCTTTTCCAGAGGAGGTCCAGCCAGGCTGCATGCCCCTGCAGGGAGCTGTGTGTGGTTGGACAGCTCCCTGTAGGGTCAGAGGGTGGCCAGGAAGGATCTCCTATCTCTGCCTGCACTCGAGGGAGCAGTGTTTGTGGGCCAACATTTGTCTGGAGGAGCTGTTCCCAGTAGGCCACTGATGCTTTCAGCAGGGCTAGGCCCTCTTCCTTGCAAATCCCCTTAGCCCTCTCTGCGGCTTGTTTTGTTTTCCTGACTTCAAAAGCTGTGTTAGCATCACGCTCTGGGAGCTCAGAGCAAGCAGCAGCTATGACATCTCCTTGCTTGTGTTTCAGAGCTAAAGCAGGCAGCTAGGGCCACTGAGAGCAGCAGTGAGGAATCAAGTGATGAGACATCCGAGGAAGAGGAGCTTGCAGCTCCAGCAGTCCAGGTAACCTCTCCAACTCAGGGTCCTTCTCTAGGAAATCAGTTACCTTCCCTTGAAGGAGAGAGGAAGTGCTGCAGTGCTGTAGTCTGACAACATCCCCTTCCCTGGGTGTGTGGGATCCCCAAAGCCAAGGCCGTAGAAACATGCTGTGTGGCTGAGAGCCCCACTAACCCCTGCCAGCATCAACCATTCCATCCCAGTTCCTCCTGGTGCCTGAAGTTGAGGGAGATACTTTGATCTGTAGGCGGTGACTGGTGTGCAGTGCCCATGGATGTAGTCAGGCAGTCCATGGAGAAAGCAGCTTGCTTCAGATACTCCACAACCCATGGGTCTGAACCTATTCTGGTCAAAGTTAGCAAGGTGGCCTTCCTTAAGCAGTTTCTTGTGAGATGTTACCTGATTCTCCTGTTCCCTTTTGTTCCCCCAGGCAAAACCAGCTGTGAAAACAGTGCAGGTTAATGCAGGGGCAGCAGTCAAAAGTGCACCTGCTACTCCAGTGTCCTCCAAGAAGAATGCAGTGAGGCAAACGGCAGTGGCACCAGACCAGGCCAAACCCACATCCGTAACGGTTCCTGGGGCTGCAAAGCCGGATGACACATCAGAGAGCAGCGACTCATCAGACAGCGAAGATGAGGAACCTCCATCAGTAACCCAGGTGCATTTATCCAAGATTCTGTCTCTCCTTGTGTTGTCCCTTTCATTTGTCTCGTACATCACTTGCATGCCTCTCCAGGGCTGGGAATTGCAGTGAAAAGAAAATTTGGTAAATGCGTATAGCTTATAGCAAAGTCATGTTGGAGGTGGGAGGAAAGAAGCATGGGGTGTTTAAAGGCACCTCAGTGTCTTTGCTCTGAGCTTTAATTAAGCCACTGTATTGTGCCTTTCTTAAAAAAATTTTTAAAAAATCTGTGAGTACTTTTAAATGAAAAAAACCCAGCAATTTTTTTCTCACCTGAAGAGGCAAATTGTTGAATTTGCCTCTCAGCTATAAATTGCAATAAATGGTGTCTAATATGTCGAACTATAGTGCAGTTTAGTTTCCCTGCTATGGAGAGTGCAAAGTACTGCAACATACCTCACTGGAGGAGACTGGTAGTATCAGCAGGCTGATGGATAATGTCTGGTCTTGCTTTCTCATCTTGGGAGGTTATCCCCACACAGCTAGATGAAAGGATGCCTTGTGTCCTGCCAGTTGCTAATCTTCCTTCATCAGACTTTCGCAGGGGGTTCTAAAATTTTTTCCCTTGATTATAGTCTGAGCAAAGGAATTACGCTGTGGGATTTGCCTTGTTTCATGTTATTCTTGTCTTGTCCAGACAAAGCCACTTCCAAAATCCTCCCAGGCCACCCCATCCCCAGTGAAACCTGCACAAGCAGCATCACTCTCTGGCAAAGCAACTCCAGCAAGAACACCTCCACTGTCCCAAGGGAAGCCAGCACCAAAACCAGCAGTGCCAAAGCAGGCCAAAACCACACTGGGAAGGACTGTTGCTCCCACGAAGCCTGCTGAAAGTACAAAGCCAGTGGAGAGCTCTGACTCCTCCAGCAGTGAAGAGGAGGATCTCCCTGTGCCTGTCAGCCAGAAGGTACGTGATACCACATTCAGCTCAGTGCCAAGGGATGGGGTATGCCAGGCAATTGTTTAGCCCTTAAATGCTACTACTGATTCCTTGAAACACCAATAGCATGTTGTGTATTAGTCCCCTAGAGAGGAAGATCTTTCTTTCTACTTGGAAACAAGTGTAACCTAACTCTTCTCACCCAGCCATACCAGAGGAGGGTGAGGGGTAACCTATTTGACACCAGCTATTTCACTCCACTCGTGCCTTGCCTCTCTGGAGTGGGCCCTGTGGGTGGGGTCACACATAGCTTGGTCTTGGCTCTCCTGTGAGGGTTTGTTTAGAGCTCTGTTGAGAGAGGGACCATAAACTGAGACTGGACTCGGACTTAGGTGGCTGAACTTGTAGGGAAGCAAATCCCTTCCTGAGAGTATCCTCAGGCACACTGTACAGAGACCTTCTGCATTGACTCTGAGCTGCAGAGCCCTTCAGAAAGTGCCCTGAAAGCAGTGTTTTGGAGATGGCAGCTATTATCTGCAAGGGAGGAAGGGAAGCTGTGGGCAGAGCCTCACGTGTCCTTGCAAGGAGGCTCTTTGTCAACATGTCCTTTCACTGTTGACAGGCAGGAGCCGGAGAGGCTCTGCATTTTTGTCTTTATAGCCTTGGTCTGCTAAGGTGGGTAGAGGGGGACACATCTCTAACAGTTGTCTCTGTGCTGCTCTCTTTCTGCGTGATTATATGTGAAGATTCATCTCTGTGTGGCAGGAGCAGCTATTCTGATAGCTGTGCCATGGGCTCCCACTATAGAACTGTCAAGACTCTTCCGTTCTAGCAGGGTTGTAGGTGAAGGACATGCCGGGGCAGGTTTGTTTCCCCTCAGTGTTGATTTGAATCTGGCAGCAGCAGGTAGCCGTCTTGCTGATGGCTGTTTAACCGCTTCAGCATCTTCCCTCTTGCAAACTGGTGATTACCCCTCAACAGCCACAGTCAGCAAGGAAGAGCTTGTCATCGAGGGAGCTCTATTTTTGCCAAACAGGCTGTTTCTTCCCATGTTAGTAGCCTACAGGCAGAGACCACGAGTGAAGCCTGAAGATAAACCATTAGGCTTAGCTGTGTCCACAGTCCTGTCCTCCCAGTCAAACTCTTCTTAGCTCATCCTCACCATCTGCTACTTGGGCATATGCTAACCACTGACTTACTGTATCCTGCAACTTCCTCTGGCTTCTGTGCAAGATCCAACCAGATAGAGAGCGTTGGAAGCTGCTTCATCTTTCCCTGTGGGGGTGGATTAGCACAATTAAAATGAACATCATGCCTAAATTGAACTGCTTAATTGGTATGTTTACCCCTGAAGACTCAGGAATATTTAGTCAAAGAAGTTGACAAGGTGTTTGCATATTTGGGGGGGGGGGGGGGGGGGGGG
>NW_010527362.1:8526-25004 GCF_000687285.1 Phaethon lepturus
GGGACAATCTGGATTTACCTTAAAGATGCTGTGAGGTGCTTTGCTTTTGGAACTCCTAATTCTGCTCTGCTTCCTCTTTCTGGACGTCTTGGGCCAAAGATGACCCTCGAGCCCTCTGTGGACAGCCTTTGGCTTCTGCTAACATGCATGCATGTGTTGGGAACCTACGTCTTCCTTGAGCACCCCAGAAAAACCTGTGAAGGCTGCATTGGTAGGCATTGTGCCAGTGGCATAAGAAGATAAGATAAACCAGGAAGTTGGGTTTTCTTGACCACAGGCTCTGTGGAGAGGCCAAATCTCTCTATAGAGATGGAGGGTCTCTTTCGCTCCCTGAACCCTGTCCCCACTGCCTTGCAGGTGACAGTCATACCTTTGCTGTGTCATGACACAGCTGAGATACTGGTCCCAGTTGTGATACGCTGGCAGTACTTTCATGGTGCACAGGCAGCAATGGAGTGTGATTGTTACAACGTGCTCAGCGCACGTGGCTCGGCGTTGTTTCCCCCTCTTGTCGTGCAGTGCTGCATGATGTAAATGGACCCAGCGGAGTGGCAGATGGGTTGTGCAGGAGCTGAGTCACTACACTCGTACTGAGCTGCAGGCAGCTCCTGGTTTGGGGGTTGGAGAAGGAGCAGGAAAAATTACTTCCGCTTGAATTATTTTCTTCCTCACTTTACTTCAGTACCTATGACTCTTAAGTTGTCAAACTCTCTGCCTGTGTTACCCTGCTCCCTGGGTGTAACTCAGCCATGGTGCTGGTGTGATCCCGCCTGGGGCCATTCTATAGGACATGGTGGCTGTCAGCCATCTGGCAGTAACCAAGATAAGGTAGATGGAAGGACCTTGGCCTCCTCCCAGGAAGATCTGAGTCCCCAGGCTGTGTAAAGGTTATGGTGGTTTCTCTGTGGATGCTGTTATGTTCTTTCTGTGTCAGGGTGCCTCTGGACGGCAGCTCTTTCCCAATCTCTTGCTAAGTTAGAAAACGAAGTAGCTCTTGTGCTGTGCATCTGAGCAGGGAGAGAAATCTGTCCCGTTGCTATGAAGGTCTTAAAAGTGAGCGAGTGGAGTCTGATGTTCATAGACTTTTCCCTTGCACAGCAGCGCTTGGGACAAGAGGGAGAGGAGCTAGTGTGTTCAAGTAGAGCGTGTGAATTCTTGTGTCTGCTTCAACTAGTTCTCTCTCTTCAGCTCTGCAAATCTGGCCTCTCTCCTGCAGATAGTGACTCACTGGTATCAAAACAAAACAGACAAGTGAGGTTTGCAATCCCCCCTCCCCAAGCTTGTGGAGGTTTCTGTTTCTCTAAGCAGAGTCAAAATGTGCTTGGCTTGTTCAGAGAGCTGTTCTGTAATGGGATAAACATGCAGATGCTGTTGTCTGTTTAGTGTTTGGCTTGGAGATGATAAACACTGCCCCAGTGGCAGCCCTCAGTGGGCCTGTGCCAGGAAGCACGGTAAGATCCATCCTCCCAGAAGGCTGCCAGGCTGGTGCGCTCAGCTGCTGGCCAGGAGTACCCCTGGTGAGCCAGTGCTGCTGAAGTACTCCTGGTCCTCTGCTGGGTGTTGAGAGAGAGCATCGCCACGTTAGCAGCATGGCAGGGTTGGGAGAGGGGGTGGCAGGGGCTGTGTAGCAGGGCAGGAGTCTCTCTCACCTTCTTGCAGGAGGCCTGAAGACTGAGCACTGAAGCGGGCTGCTGTCACGTGCGGGTTGGATGGGATCTGCCTGCCCTGGCAAGCAGGATGTACTCTTTGGCAGAGCAGCCCGGAGATGAGCGATGAGTGGAGTAAACTGAGTGGGTGCAGAGCGCTGTGAGCCTGGAGAATATCTGCGGGTGGTGAAGTTACCAGATCTCTCTGCAAGTGCTCCCTCTGCCACTGCTAGCCTTCAGCAGCGTGCAGGAGGGGTGTCTGCAACCCTTGGCCCAAGCCAGGAGAGCAGCTGGGAAGAGATTGTGTCACCTGGCAGTTGTGTACCTGGTGCTGCAATAACTGGCCTCCTAGTGCTGACACACTAGCTGCTTGGTGTAGTGGCTCGTGGCCTGTCCTGGGACATCAGAGTGTTGACGGGTGTTGTAGAAAGGCACAACCCAAGTGAGTTGCAGGGGTTTTTTTGTTGTCTGGAGATTTCTAAATCCTTAAACCTGTTGACAGATGAGTTTCCAAGGTGCTCAATCATATCTTGGGTCTCAGTCTGTCTCTGCTTGCCCTCTGTGTTCCCGAATGCTTGTGTGTCAGCCCTGTGTCTATGCTGAGCTCACCAGCAGCTCTAGGATGTAGCTGCTCTGATAACTGTCTCTGAATCTTGCAAGTGTTTTGGCACAAGGCATCCCAGCTCCTATGGATTCCCCAATGTGGGGGGAAGTTGTGCTTAAATGAGAGACTTCCTTGGAATGGGGGTCTCGGTGCTTCTCCTGCCCTCAAGCTCCTGTCCAGCTGGTGTCTCGGCCTCAATAAGGAATTGGTGTTCTGAGCTTATGAGCACTGTTAGCCTTGCATGCTTGTGCAGTAAAACATGCTTGGGCTTCCTGTCAAAAGCATATTGCTAAATGCAGTGATATGTCTCTTCAGCAGCTCAGTCCAGGCAGTAACTGAAGCCCCTTCCAATCTTGACATGCCGAGGGTAGAGTGAGTGTTAGTAACAGCTGTGTTAGGGTAAAACAAAACCCAGATTGAGCTGAAACTGCACTTGAACTCCTAAACAACACCTGTACTAATACCACATTTCTGGGCCTGTGTTTCTTTTTTTGTGAAGAGGTTGACAGAACAGCCTGGGCCTGTTTGCAACCTGAACCAGGCTGCTAAACCTGGCTTGCCAGAAAAAGCAGTGGGAAGCACCTTGAAAAGCCAGGCCTCAGAAAGTGGGAGTAGCGACTCGTCTGACAGTGAGGAGTCCTCTGTGGCACAGGCACAGCCTCCACAAGCTGGTAAGTTTCCTGGTAGTGGCCAGGATCCCTCACCTGTGTCCTCATGGGTTTACTTCTCTCCCCTACACAAAGGATGGCCCAGCCTGTTGTGATAGCTGCTGCTCTGGAGAGCCACGTAGAGCAATTCTTTCTCATGGTGACAGTCTCTTATGCTTTTCCTGCAGTGAAAACCAATGCTGTGCGCCCACTGACAAATGTGAAGAAGGCACCGACTCCAGCACCAGTGCCAGCCCCTCCACCTGTGGACAGCAGTGATGATTCCAGTGAGGATTCAGATTCAGAGGAAGAAATAGTCCCCCCTTCGCAGGTAAGGAGCTGCTGACCCACTGGGTGGGGATGCTGTTAGTCCTGCATGCTCAGGAGGTCTCAGGACTTGCGAGGTGGTAGTTGGGCGAGTCATGAGCGGTGCAGAGGGGAGCCCTCCTGTTTTGGCTGGGTCAGGTTTTCTTGGCAGCATCCCTGGGCCTTGCTGACCCCAGCTCTGGGTGCATGTCTTGGCCACAGCAAACTTGCAGTGTGTGAGAGCAGTGGAGGGTGTGAATGTTTTGGCAGGAACATGAGTAGACACATGAGTCCAGACCTCCACTGGGACTCTGTCCCCTTTGCCCTACTCCAGGGAGCTAGACTGGAAAACTAGCCAAATTCTTGCAGGCAGAGTCCTTCCGCGAGCTGGGTAGCTCCAAGGCAACCCACCCTGTGTTTCCTCCCAAACCCCTGGGTGTGGGGTGCAGCTGGAGCTCTCTGCTCCCTCTCCACAAGCCTCAGGAAGCTGGAGGAATCTGCCCTGAAGGGTAGCAGTGGTCCTGACCTCTGCCTTGGAGAAGAGAGGTGATGCCCATATCTGTACAGAGACACTGCTTAGTGTCACGAAGCTGATCCCAGCTCTCTGACCTGAGTCTCTTTGTGTCCCTTCATGTCCCCATGCGAGGCCGTGGCTGAGCTCCCTAGGGCCTGAGCTGCCTCACTGTGAAGCTGGCTTTGGTGTCTTTGCACCTCTGCTGCAGTTTGCGCCCGAGAGAGAAACCCTGTGAAGAAGCTTTGACTGAGGAATGTGTCTGCCATTCCTACGTGGTGGTGGCTTGGCTGCTGCTCTAAGCCCATGGCTTAGTGGCCAGGCGTGCTTTTTGTCCCTGCTTATATGCGTCCCCTGTATGGTCAGCACCCTTGCTGGGATGAGGTGGATTATGTGCACTCAAGGAAACCCTCCCCCTTGTTGGCCTGATGCTGTGGCCAGTGGAAAGGGTGTCTTCCCTGCAGCTGGCAGGCAGGCAGCCAGCCTGAGCAGTCCTTGATTAAAGTGTGTTTATAGTACCAAGATTGTATAACATAACGCAGTTGCTGTAACTTGAGCTTTGTGCAAGACGGCTGAGAGCTCACGTCGGATTGGCGGCTCTCTGCATGGTGGAGCGCTGCCTGCCTTTCTGAAGGCCAGATGTGTGAGGGAAATGTCAGCCCACAAAGGCCGAGCTTGTCAGCAATCCGGGGAGGGAGGTTGCTCATGTAGCCTCATTTGTAACACAAACCAGGAGGCTGAGCACTCCTTCGTTGCTCCAGTTCCCTCCTCTGCTGGCATTTGTGTCTTGGACCTGATGTCAGTGTCTGATTTCCATGCCCCTGGCTCTTCTATTTTTAGCCCCTGTTACGTTTAGTTTAATGGGAGATTTCAAATGCGAGGCAACAAAATTGCTTCTTGTTAATTTGTGCTCAAATGTGTGGTTTGCTTGTGGACCTGAAGGCAGATTTGCCCTCTGGTTGATGTCTTTGCTTTATCTCTGTTGCCAATTAAGTCTTGATGTGTAATTTCTTTGGAGAGTAAGAGACATCCTGGAGTCCAAGTGCCTGCTTTGCAAAGCAGGGTTTGCAGCTACAGTCTTGCTGGTGCTGCAGTGGATAGGGATCTCACAGCCTGCAAGCACATCACATTTTGCCTGCCTGCCCTCGGGATGCGTGCCTTTGGGGCACTGAGCTAATGCTTTTGGCACTCCTGAGGTGGTAGCCCTCACTTCTCTGCTCCCGGCTGTGCCAGAGGCCCTGCTCAGAAGCTCATAGGAGACAGAGCTGGCCTGTAAAGGGGGAGTGGGGAGGGAAGGTGCTGTGCTGAAAATGATGGAACAGCTCAGGAGTTAGTGATGGATTGGTGTACATTTCTGTCTCTTTTCCTTCCAAGTGGTGCTCTGTCCTGATTTTCTTTCTCATTTATTTTAGAGTCTGCCCCAGCAGAACGTCAAAGCAACCAAGGTTTCAAGCTCAGTGGCTGCCAAGGCTAATGCCACGCTGCCTTTGGGGAAGGGCATAAAAGCACCTGCTGTCCCTCCAGTTAGCAGAGTGTCTGAGAGCTCGAGTATCAACTCCTCGGAACACAACGTGGTGGCAAGAGCGGTAATGACAGAGGAGACTAAAGTAGGGATCTTTCCTGGGGAGAGTGGGTAGATGTGTGTGCTGGCGTCTTGAGACTGGTGCCATGTCCCCAGCTGAGGGAGTGTGTTGGTGGAGGGGGGGTGAGGAGGGCTGCTCTATTTTAACCACTGTTACCGTACCATAAGGTGAGGCAGATGAGCAGAGGATAGCCCTGGTACCTTTGCTGTTCCTGCCTCTCGGCTGGCTGGCAGGTTTCTTCCTCCTTTTGTGATAGCAGTACCCTGTACAGTCAGGAGTTGTCTGCTTGGCCACAGCTGCCTGCTTCATCTGTGGGCCAGAGGGAGATGGGGGTCTCTGTGCCCTGCATGAGAGGTTCTTGAGTTAACCTTGACATCAGTTGGAGCAGTATGGCTGAAGAAGGGCCAAGGTGGTCCAAGCCCATCTGCTCTGGCCTCTTCTTATAGTTCATGGGCATGAGCAATTAGTCCTTCTAGATGCATTTTGTCTTCCTCTCCCTAGGCCCCAACTCCTCCTTGCCTAAAGCAAACGGTTCCTGTGAGAAAAGCTCCTCCAGCCAGCCCTGCTGCCCCGCAGCCTGCTTCGCTTCTGGGAAGTACTCCTGCCAAGTCAAGGAAGCCAGGCCTGCAGCCAGCGCAGGACGCCCGGCTGAGCCAGCCTGTACCACCCACCCAGGCAGAGGAGACCTCAGACAGTAGCAGTTCCTCAGACAGCGATGAGGAGACAACGCCCAAGCAGCCCCCCAAACCTGGTCAGTTCTTCCAAGATGCTGTCAATGCTGCTGGCCAGGCCAGGGTGGAGACAGCATTTGGTCATCCTGTGGGAGATGTCACCTTCAGGGAGTGGTTGGAGAGGGTTTCCCACTCTCCAGCTTGGCAGAGTGCTCCCCTTTCTTTGGAGGCAGAAGGTCTTTTGGTGGTAGTAACTGTGCTGGGTAGGTGAGCTCAGCCCCAGGCAGTAGTGGTGAGTTTAATGGGATGAACTCTGCTCTTCCAGCAGGCTTGCTGCAGAAACCAGGAGGGACCCAGCCAGCCCACAGCTCCTCCTCAGAGTCCAGTGAGGAGGAGGCAGTGTCACAGGTATGGTAGCTGAGCAGGCTGGGATCCTCTCAGGTCTTGCAACTGGTTCTTAAAAGTAGGACAGAGAGAGGATTGAGTTCTCAGCCATAGCAAACAGGATGCTGAGTGGGTGTGCTAGCACAGAAGTGGGGGCTTCCCAGTGCGGTGCTGTGAACAGGGCACACACTGTGAGTGGGGGCAGAGAGAGGCTTTTGAACATGGAGTGTTTCCCCAGGCAGCTGGGCCTTGGATGCAGGGCTCATGATGCCTTCCTCAGCAGAAAGGATGGGACCAGGTGGTACCTTGCAAGGGTTAAATGAGGCAAACTGGTGCACAGTGCCAATAGCAGCAGGACTTTTTTCCCCACTTTTATTTGTAACTTAACCTGTGTCCAAGCTGTTAAATTCCCTTTGTAAGTAATGTGCAGGGCGTGCAGCACATCTGCAGTGCATTAGCTGTGCGTGGGTGCATGCTAATGGCCAGGAGCCTCCCCCAGGCCTGCTTTGCTGGGCGAGAGCAAAGAGGAGAACGTCTCACCATCAGCTCTTGCTGCTGTCAGCTCAGCCAGTGTCTGTCAGTGCTATCCCCCTCTCCTGGCAGCCCTGGCTTTTCTGCAGGGTTGGGTGAGTGGTGCAGCATCACTGCCGGTGGCCAAAGGTGGGCCCTTCTCTTAGAGTACAGGGGCAATAGCAGAGACAGGTCTGTGTGCCTGGTGTGTGGGAGGCTGCCCTGCTGTGAGTCCTCAGTGTGTCTGTGATGTTTCAGTCCCTCCTCACAGGCCTCTCCAGGACACCAGCAGCACCCCAGGCACCAAAGACGGTTCCCCCTCAGCCTGTAGGCAAAGTGGGGCAAGGGAAGGCAGCCGTGACTGCTGCGAACTCCCTCACCAAGGCCCCTGTGAAAGCAGCCCCAGCTGACAGCTCCAGCAGTGACTCCGACACAGACATTGACCAGGTGGCTGCAAACCACAAAGCAGGTGGGTCTCCTTTGGCAAGGTTGGGAATCTGCTTGGCCCAGGAGCAAAGCTGTGTTGGCATGGGAGGGTGACACTGGGACGAGGCCCTGAGCCCAGTGTGTCTTCCCTGCAGATCCCAGTAGCGTGGAGTGCTGCTGCCGTCTGCTGGCTTCCCTTGGCCACAACACAGCCCTCTTCTTTAACACCCTTCCTGTGCTGGCTGGCTCACAAGTCTCTGTGCCTTTACCTTTCCCAAGTTATCCATTAACTGCAGTAATTAATGCAATTAATGGGAATAGGTAGGGCTCTCCCTAAAACCTGTGTCCACTGCACTGGTGTGCTGAGGTAGTGATGGCCCTAGGGAGCATTTAAACACTGGCTGAAGAGCGTCTGCTATACAGTGCTGATATTCAAGCCTCCCCTTGGTCTTTCTGGGATCTGTAGTATGTCTGGAGGGCAAGGAAGGGGAAGCGCCTGGAAAGACATATGGAGAAACAAAATGTCCTGTGATCTCCCTATTGCCCTGCTTTGTTGGCAAATTGTAAAACTCAGAGCTGGAAGCTGCTTCTGCTCTGGAGTGACCCTGGCACCTTCAGATGAACTCTGGTCTGGCTGTGAGCTCTGGCCCACTCTGGAGGCTCATACAGATCTGTGGCTTCTTGGGCACATTGTTAAGTTGTGCAAAGGGCTGTAGAGGAGGTCAGAACCTATATATAGGTTCAAAAAGGCCCAGGTGTTAGGCAATAGGCCATTGGTGATGGTTAAACGTGGTGGTATGGATACCCCCTCCACCTTGGGAAGTCCCTGGCTTGCTGGGGGTGGTGTCCTGGGGAAGGACTGCTCTGTCCATGCTCATGTGTCTTGTGCTACAGTTTCCTCTAGTCTAGTCCCTGTTCTCCATCGATGTGGCCAAAGCTGTTGTGGCTGTTGTCACCCACTTCTCTTGCCAGACACTTGATCTCAGGCTGAGGCATCTTTCTCTGGCTCTGCTGTACTTGGGATGGCCAGCAGGCTTTGCTTTTGAGGGAGAACTGGGTGCTTCTCTTGAAACTCAAGCATATTTCCATCCTCCAGTAACTCTGTGGTCTGTGTAATGAATGCTCTCTGTGTTGTCGTCTCTCTCTTGTCATTGTTTCTGCAGAAAACAACCCCCCTCCAGGGCAGGAAGCCACAGGAGCCTCCAACAAAGAAAAGGTGGCAGGAAAAACAGAGCCAGGTCATGCCAGCCTCAAACCTTCCCCAGCCAAGAAAGCCCTAGCTGTGAAAGAGAATGATGTTGGGGCGAAAGGGTCACAGGTGACCCCAGCACCATATGCACTGCGGTCCATCCCACAATCAGAGGAGTCAAGCTCGGGGAGTGAAACTGAGGTCACCAGTGCTGCCAAAGCTCCTCCAGTGCAAACACCGGAAGGGTTGGAAGAGAAGAAAAAGAAGAAAAAGGAGAAAAAAGAAAAGAAGGAAAAGAAGAAGTCTTCCTCTACAGCAGACAAGGCTGTGAAAACATCTAAGAGCAAAGAGAACAAGAAGCAGAAAACATCTCGGAAGCGGAAACTGCCAGGAGACGATGGGGCTGTCGGGCAGCCCAAGGAGAAGAAGCAGAAAGGGCAAGCTAATGAAGAAGTACCCAAAAAGAAAAAGAAGAAAGCAGCTGATGACCTGGAGAAGTTGCCAGGTAGCAAGGAAAAGAAAAAATCAGCTAAAAGTAAGCATCCCTCACCTGCGGCTGCATTTGCAATAGGTCTTGCAGCTGATGGCTGTTCAGCCTCTGTTCTGGGGCCTTGTAAGTAGCACCCACTTTCCCATTAGCATCCTGCTTGGCTACTTCCCTCTTGGCCCACCCAAAGCCAATGCCACATTTTTAACACCTCATTAAGTGTTTTTATGCAGTCTCAGCACTAGGTTTTGTTGCAGACAACAAGTTGGGCTCTCCTGCCCCTCTGTCCTGCATCTGGCACAGTGGGAGCTGTGTTAATGCTCATGCTAATCCTTGCTGCTTGCAGAGCAAGCTGATGTCCCCATGAATCTTCTAGGGCATGGCCTGTCCCCTCCTTTCCTGGCCTTCACCCTGGCTGGAAGCAGCTGTCTAGCTGAGGGCTGGCAAAGAGTTGAAGTGAGTCTGCATTGAACCTCCCGAGGCCACGTTGCCCACCTCGCGTGGCCTGCCCACCTGCGCTGGGCTTGGGAGAGTTCTTGCCAGTTGTAAGCCACGAACAAGGCCTGTATTCTGCCTGCTGCACTCCATGGGGTGCCCTGCTCTGTGCAGTGCAGAACAGCTCTGCTGACCCAGCTGGCTACCCTGGCTTCTCTGTGGCAAACACAACATGTGCTAGCAGAGAGCTAAGGTGAAATGTGGCTGGGAATGGCAGACAGAAGGTCCCCAACTACCATGCTGTGGGCATGGCAGACGAAGCCTAGCGTTCACATGCTGCCAGCCTCTTTAAGAGATCAGCCTTGAAATCTGTGCTATCATCAGCTGTGTCAGCCACTGCTGTTCCCCATGGGGTGACAGTGCCCCTTCCTGACCCTGCCTGAGCAGTCTGCAACATGGTGAGCAGCTCATTCAAGAGATTTGACTCGGGACCATTACAGCTGCTTTCAAACCCCTGGAGAAAGAGGAGGATGGTACCAGCCTCCTGCTTGTTGCTCCCAATTAAGAGCGTTTCCTGCCCTTCTTGTCTGTGTGCCTCTGCAATGCTCTGTTTGCTGCCCTAATGCAAAGGCAGTCTTTTTTTCTTTGCAGTGCAGACTGCATTTGCAAATCAGAGCTGGTTCTGTGCTGGATCTTGTAGGCTTTTTTTTTTAAATTGAGATGGAATGGGTGGGCCAGATCTGCAGGGGTTTCTGTTCAGCAGAGATGCCGCCTTTCATTTTGGAGGAGACAGACTTGTCTCTCATTTCTGGCATGTGCCCAGCTACTCCAGGGCTGAAGTAGTTCCTCGGAGTGGGTGGGCAGCAGGAGGTGGAAAGAAGGGGATCCTATATAATCCTGCCCATGCATGTGCATGGATGGTGGGATCAAACCGCTCTGGCTCAGAGGTCCTGGAGAAACAGGCCTGGGTGCAGCTGCCTTGTAGCTGGGCTGTGCCCTCACCCAGTTACTGCTCTGGAAAGTTTGTTCAGGTTTGGATGTGATCAGAAACTTACTGGAGATGCTCCTACTGCTCCTACTCTGAGTGCTGCGTCTCAGAGGTTAGCCGTACCAGACTCCCTCTCAGTTGACTTTTCTTTCTTTCTACCAGAGAAAAAGACTGGAAAAGAAAAGAAGAGGAGCAAAAAGGTGTCTTCGGAAGGGGACCCTATAGCAGATGGCTCTGCTGAGGTTCACAAGAAGAAGAAGAAGGTATGTGCAAGACCCTGGGATGGGCTACCATGCAGGGAGCTGTTCTGAACCACAGTTGTGATGCTCATTCCAGCAGCATGCCAGGCTGGAGAGGAACAGAGCTGTGTCCTGGCCTTGCTGGCAGTACAGGGGAGGCTACAGTTAACTGTGGCTGGTCTTGAGACACCCTGACCTTTGGTTGGTTGGGATTGGGGTGGCTTGAAGAAGGGCTTGTTCCTGTATCACTCCTCCAGGAGAGATCCCTTTCCCTGGAACAGTCAAACCCACAGCCCCTTTTGGTGGCAGAGAACCTGCCCAAGGAGTAAGTGCTCTTCTTCAGCTGTCTGTTCATCTAGCTGTTTTCAGCAGAAACTGGAGCTCCTGAGGGCTTGGCAGGCTACTGCATCCCATCCCAAGGGCTAGGAAGGGGGGCAGAGGGAGACCATAGGATGTTCCTTGTAATGGATATGTCCCTGTAGCGATGGTAGCCAAGAAGCTTCTGTGGGTTGTGGGTTTGCTGAGTCCTTCATGTTTGTGGTGCAGATGATACTGATTTATTTTTCACCCTTTTGTTTTTAGAAGAAGAAAACAGCTGAGCCGGAAGGATTGTGAGAAGGTACATGGCCTGTGGGGACTATCAGTTGGTACCTCTGAACGGCAGTAACCTTGGCCAAAATCAGTACTCCTGGGCCTGTCTTGAGAAGACAGTGTGCCCTCTAAATGTTCACTGAGTCAGCCTGGCCTTAGATTAGGGCCAGGGAGTGGAGCGGTGTGAGGAAGGTCATGCAGCAGTGCGCTGGCTTCTCTGGATGTGTTTGACCTCAACTCTTTAGCTGCTGAGAACTGCATGTCCAGCCTGGACATTGCTGTCCTCTGTCATCAGCAGAGATAAGCGGCCTCTGGCAGTGTCTGTCTGTCCCTGCTGGGGACACAGGAGAGCTTGGAAAAGTGATGTGGATTAGATGGTGATGTTGTAGCCACCTGGACATGGACCAGATGATTCTACTTCTGCTCTGCTCAGCTGTAAGGCTGTTCTCCTCCTCCCCATCCCTAACTTTTTTAACTCCTCTCCCCAAAGGTACCACATCCCTGTGATTAAGGATTTATGGGTGAAGATCAAACAGAAGAGAGGAAAAGGAAGCTCATCAGCAGAATTCCAACTTTTTTTTAAAAAAATATAATAATTTATAACTTCTTTTAACTGTGACTTTTAGAGCAGAGCAGTGTAACTTTCTGCCTCCTTCTGCCCTGCTGGGGCCCAGAGATGTGTGTGTTTGCCCCTCCTGACAGCTCGCCTGTTGCACAAGAACTGAACTGAAGGAGGCAGTTTGACCAGAGAAGAGCCAGCTTGCATAAACTACTTTCCTCCTAGTTGATATCCAGCCTTCTCTTTCTCTTTCTCATCACAGAGCTATATTTTTAAGAGAAACTTTTACCTTCCCCCTGCCCCTTCTGTGATTTGTGGTGTCAGTCCTTTTGCTACTATGGAAGAGAGCTCTTGGGTTTACTTTTTATTCTAACACTGACAGCAGTGATTATCGTGTCCCTGGAGTTGCACTGAACAGCTGTGTCCAGCAGCTGTTCTCAGCCAAGGCGGCGTAATTTTTTGTGGATTTTTTTTATGGAATACAAAATAAATTTTAAAAAAGTGAGATTTTTGCTTCAGCTGCTTTCAAGGGAGGAAGGGAGGTGAGAAGGCCTTCGGTTCAGGGACCAAACCCAGGGGGGGCAGGGCAGGCACGGGGGCTGAGCCAGGGGCAGTGCTCAGCTGCCTCTGGAGGATGTTGCAGGTAGGAGAGCAGAGCCCAGCTTCTACCTGGGTTCATGGGCACTGCTTCAACCCCTGGGGAAAAATTAATTGCTTTCTGCCTGCTCCCCAGGGAAGAGCAGATGCTTTTGGTTTTAGTTTCTTTTTTTTAATTACTAAAATGCTCCGTAGGGGCAGGTGCTGAGAGGAGGTTTTTGCATTGCTCTGTGCTGACCCAGCCCTTGTACTAGGCTTGTGCCCGGTTTCCTTACCTTACCCCCAGCCCTGGGATTTAGCAGGCGAGGAAAAAGGGACTGGATCCCCTTGCACTCTGTCCTCCCATGCTGTGCAGCTGCTGTGCAGCCTGGGGCCAGGCTCTGCTGGCCAGGAGGGCACAGCTCTGCGGCTGCCACCCTTGCACCTGCACAATCCAGAGGGAGATGGCTGCCGCGCAGGGGGCTGCTCTCCTCTCCCCCCATGCTGTGCCTCACCTAAAGGTAATTTCAGCCTCCTGGTCCCTGATGAAGATTGAGATTGAACAAGTGATGGGCAAGGAATGTGTGTGATCCTGGGATGAGGCACAGATGTCCAAGTGCAGAGATTTTTCTTTTTCCCTTTTTTCCTTAAGATTCGTTTATTGTTAACCTAGGACAGCTGCAAACTGTTGGCAAGCACTGCCCTGCTAGAGTTGCTTACAAGGCTTTCTTATTCAAAAGTTGATTTGAAATAATCAGAGTGTGAGGTCATTTAGAAAGGAACTATCAGATATATACAGAAAAATTAGAAGCTCTCCTGCTTGCTGTTACCCTCTGCTGTGGCTCTGTTCAAGCCTGAAGGCAAAAGCTGAAGGTAAGCATCTCTACAAAACCAAGCACTCCACAATAAAAACCCTCTACTCTAGTTAATCTAGCGGAGCTTCAACCTACAGGGGTGAGTTAAGAAGCTGGTGGAGGTTGTTTTGCTGCTTTTAATGTTCGTTCAGTGTAATAAAACATTAGTTCTCGTTCTTCAGCAGGGATGAGCTTTATGCCTGCCGCTGCTTGGGAGCTCCGGGATGCCAATGAGCAAAAAGGAACAGTATGTAGGGGTCTGACATCGTTGAAATCACTTTCCAGCCTGCTTTACCCTCCTTTGAGGGAACACTTTGTCGATAGCACTGGTCCTGGTGGTGGCCCAGCCCTGTTCGGTGCCCTGTAGCAGGGGAAGGGTCACAACAGATGCCTTGAGGGGCAGGAGCGCACAGCGGTGTCTGCTGTTAATCTTCTCAGGGAAAGCAATGTAAGAGCAGAAATGAAATAGAGCAAAAAAGTAAAACATGGGGCTGGGATACCGAAGAGGGGACAGGCATCTGCTGGTGTCCTCTTCTATGGGGCTGTTGGGGAGAAGAGGAAGGAGTCAGGGAGGTGGCTCCAGAACTTCCCAAAGGCCAGGCTGCCTTTGCCTGTGTCTCCATCACAACCTCCACTGCCTCAGCAGTGCCTTTGAGCTGTGGCTCCCCCAGCCCCCCCAGCTCCTCTGCCCCAGCCCCAAGAGCTTTCCCCAACACCCCCAGCCCCACCACAGCACTTGGCCTCTCACCTTTCTCCACCCCGGTCTTAAGCATGTCTACCCCAGAGAAGATCATCTCTTCTGGCTCCGTGGGGGCAGCATCTGCAGAGGGAGGGCAGGACATGGGTGCTGGAGCCCTGGGGCTGCCCCATTGCCCCCACCCCTCTGAGGGCCGCAGGGAAGAGCCTGCACCCACCCACTGAGCCACAGGTTTAGGGGCTAGGGGAGCTCAGGGAGAACCTCAACCGCATGCCTCTGCTATCGGGGCTGTGTGCCTGTGGTTTTTAGGGTCCCCTCCATCTTTTACAAGCTGGCACCAAAGGTGGGTGAGGGATGCTGTACAGCTCAGGCACCCTTCTCTCCTTGGCAGTTCTCCTCCTCCCTAATCGCAAGCACAATGGGACACAGCATCCACGCACGCTGCTCGTTCCTCTTCTTCCCCTCCCCAGGGACCTACCCTGGCAGTCCAGCTTTTCCCGAGTGGCAGTGCCCTCAATCCTGGTGCCATTTTTGTAGGAGCACCAGCAGTAGCCCGTGGCAGCATTGCACTGCTTGGGCAGGTAGTCGCCGTTCTCATCGCACTGCGGGCGGAAGCGGCCCGGCCAGACACCCCCAGCATCGGCCTCCGCCTGGCACTTAGTTTGCACTAGGGCAATAAAAACAAAGGGGAGACACCGTGAGCCCCCCAGGCCCTTCTGCTGCCCGGCAGCCTCAGCAGGAGCTTTTTATCCAGAAACAGTTAAATTAAATTTAAAAGGCAAACAAGCCCCACCCAGGTGACGTTTCTAAAGCTCTTGGGCTAGCCAAGGACTGAGGATTTGGTGTGGTGCTCTGGCTTTTCAGACATTTGCTCATCCCAAACGCCCTGCGGGCAGTGGTTCTGTGATGTTCCCCACGGAACAAAGAGGTCCATGAGCGGTCAGGGGATGGAGGGTTTGGTTGCCTTTGGGAAGCCCCGTGCTGGCACCTCCTGGGGGGTGGCTGCTCCCGGAGGGCCAGTCCCCATCCTCCCCAGCTCAGCAGTCCCCATCCCTGATACCTTTCTCCGCTGGGATTGCCTTACGCTCCTCCACCTTGGAGTTCTTGGCCATTTCAAAGAGCAGCCACTTGTGCATCCAGGATTCAAAGGACTGCAACAAGGGAAACCGGCACATTAACGGGGGGAGCTGTACCGCAAGCTCCAGCCTGGGCCAGGTAAGGTTGTGAGCCCCACCACCTCCCTTGGGGTGGGAATAACCCAAGCCTGGTTCAAGCAGGACTTCACTTTTCCAGGTGGGGACATCCCACTCCCTCCCCAAAGCAGGGTGCTCCTGGAAGGGGCGGGGTAGGACGGCAGCGAGCACTGACCTTCCAGTCTGCGTCAGTCATAGTGTTCTTCAGGCTCTTCAGGTTGTCCATCAGGTTGTCCTTCAGCACTGGGAACATCTTCCTGGGGTCTGCTTGCTGCAGAGTGACCACCACGGTGAGACAGGGCAAAGAAAAACGAGGTGTGTGGGGGTGAAGCTCTGCTTATATCAGCCAGACAGACATTGCAGCAGGACAGGAGTTCCCAGCCACTTTGAGCACCCCAAGAGATCCCAGACCCAGCCAAGAGACAGCTTGAAGCTGGAAGCAGAGGGTCCCATTGCCTCCTGCAGCACTGGGGGCAGCTACAGGGTCGGTGGGGGTGCAGAGGACCTTACCAGCAGCAGGTGCCTCACTTGGTCCTCAGTTTTGTTGCTAGCAGGGGCCGAGACCTCAAGAGAAAAGGCAAAGGGGCAGTGTGAGCACGAGGGCTGGCAGCAAGCCCCCGGAGCAGCAGGCAGCAGCAGGCATCTCTTACCATGTTGCCGGCAGCGGGGGCAAGGGGCAGGATCCTCGCGGCCAGGGGCATGTTCACCACAGATATCTTTTTCACCGGCTTGGCACCTGCCAAGGAAGGAGCAGTGTGAGGGGCGGTGGGTTGGTTGGTCCCACAGGACCCGTCCCCAATCCTCGGCCACCGCCCAACCATGCTGGTGCCCATGGGGCTACTGACTGGCAGGCAGCTTCCTCTGCAGCGCCTCGAGCTGCAGGTTCTGGGAGGTCTTGGTCAGCTTGCTGATCTGCCCGCTCTGCTGGTAGACAAAGTAGATGGTGACGGCCTGGCCAGCGATCAGCAGGGCCACCAGGATGGAGAGCGTGGAGAAGGCGGCTTTGCGTCCCAACGCAGACCTGCAGGACATGGAGAGGGAGCTCAGCCCTGGCCACCGGCTGGAGGAGACGCCCTCGTACCCTGCCATCATGCCCCCAAAAACCCCTTCTGCAGCCCACGTCACCCTCCTGTGTCCCCCCAAACACCCCCCTCAAACAACCTCCCAGGTGGTTTGCAGCCAGACAAATGCAAATTCCCCCGTCGCTGGGGTGCAGAAGTGAAATCTCAGTGTGAAGGTCACTCCTCCGCACCCGGGGAACCGAAACCTGCTGCGGGGGCGGGGGGGGGAGGCATGAGAGGGGTACGTGAGGAGCATGTGGGCACATGGGGGCTGTGGGCAGGGCACTGCCAGGGGATTTTGGGGCATGGCATCGCTCTGGG
>NW_010527363.1:0-245 GCF_000687285.1 Phaethon lepturus
TTGATGCACTTTGCAGAGGCGGAGGGGGTCCCGAAGACCACCCTCTACAGCGTGAGCCTGGACACCCTGGGCCTGTGCCTGGCAGAGGTGGGTGGCTACCAAGGGGCATCCGTGGTCCTGGCCAAGCAGGTGCTGAGCCCCGAGAGCCACCTCTCTGTCGGTAAGGGACCCCTCCGGCCCCACCGTGTCCCCTCCACTCGCAAAGCCCTGTTCCCAGCAGCTCCGCCCCGGCGGGCTTGGCAGTG
>NW_010527363.1:492-700 GCF_000687285.1 Phaethon lepturus
CGTGCAGTGCCGCAGCCCCCCAGCCCCGCTCCCGGGGCTGCTCAAGCCGCCTCCCGTCTCCTCCACAGGCGCTGGGGGCCACTGGCAAATTTTATGCCCCGCGGGAGTGGGACTGCGCCCAGGCCTTCTCCGTGGTGTACGGCCATGACTACTGCCAGCCCATGGCCATCGCCCAGGTCCTGCCTGCCCTCGTGGGCAGATCCTACCT
>NW_010527364.1:0-41816 GCF_000687285.1 Phaethon lepturus
CAAGGCCCTGGCTCTGGTCTCCCTCCTCTGTCCGGGGCGAGGTTTTTGAAGCTGATATATGAGGAGGGGGAGAAGCGTATCGGGGCAGAACTCACGAAACCCCGCAGTCGGGTCGTGGGCCGTTTTACACACGTTTATTTGTTTTTAGTGCAAGGCATGCATTACTTTTGAGATGCGGACAAGGCCTCTGTGCTGCTGGGGTCTGCCCGGCATAATGTAGCCGGAGATGCGGGGCGAGGATGGAAGAGGAAGTTCTGTCTCCATTGGGCATTCCTCAGATGTTTTTAAAATTGCAACAGCGAGCGCGGCCTACTGCTGGGAACCAAGGAATGCTGGGGCAGAAATGCAGAGCCCACCCTACACAGACCGACGCGGGCCTGACTTGGCCACAGATGGAACATGCGCTTTTTTTTTTTTTTTAGGTCATAAATTATTGTTCACATGCAGGTTAGAGACTGCATGGCATCATGGGACTTAAGCATGATTTGGAAGTGATGTAAAATACTAACTTGTCACTGTTTGCTATGCATTGCCAGTATGTACACAATCATAGTTAAGCTTTGTGGGTGTGAGGCAGAGCTGCCTGTTTCCTGTTGAGTGATTATGGCTAATGTTTTGTTTTTTAATTTAGAGGAAGCCCCTGCTTTTCACATTTACAGGTTTGTTTTACAGTGTTTTTCTTTGATATGGTAACTCTGGGAAAATACCATGAAGCTGCTTGGGTAGGAAGCACATAATCACTAAGACTCATCAGTAATGTGAGTGGTATCACTGCCTCCTTTGTGCTTTTTAAGAGACTGTATTAATTAAAATAACAGTAAGAAAGTAAGTTGTCTAGAGTAATATGTTAACATTGAAATGGAACCTTAAAGAAAATATTTAGGATTGGAGCACCACATTCATGCATTGCTTTTTCTAGACCTTTTCCTTTTAAGACCAGTGCTCATGCATGGTTCTTCTCTCTTACTTGCCTCCCTTTGCTGTGCATGTGCTGTGCTCTTAAGTCACAGAAGTGTAACAGGGCTTTTACAGACACAGAAATGTGACTAGTTTTGATGCACTGCTGTTCATTCCCAGTAATAATATATATTGTGTGTCACTGGTTCAAATACCTTATCAAAACGAAGTCTGTAAAACTTAGGAACATGGAATACTAATTGAAAGACAGAACAGTGGCATACACTTCGCTTGGTCTACCTGCAGGTGCTATGGCTGTTTTTTTGTTGTTGTTGCATTTGTTGTTAAATTCTGTATTTGGTAGAAGTGATATAATACAGATACAGTTTCCTGAATAAGAGCAATGCAGAAATGTATTCAATTGTTATGGTGGAAAAGAGGATTCCTTCAGTTGGTAACTTCTGTTTCTAATGATGAAAATGGAATCCTCTGGGATTGTTGATTACAGAGGGAGTGATGCTTCTCCCTGGGAGCTTCTGGGAGGGGGTTTCCAGCCACAGAGGTGAGGATGTGCTGCAAACAAAGCATGACACAGAGAACAGGCTCTTCTGGACCTGCTGTTGTTCGATAGAATTGGGTGATTCATACCACTTTGATAGTGTAAGCTACCAAAACCAAAAAACTGCTATATCCTGTTTGGAATATAGTGAGGAAATTTTTAATTTTCACATGACTTCCTTGTTTCTCTGTGTGCAAGATACTTTGAGAAGTTCTAAGTCTTTTTATTATTATTAATGTGTCTCAATACTTGACTGTGACATTTCTTGGTGGGCTTTTGTAGTTCTTTTTGTAAGAAATCACAAATATTGGTATCTTACTCAGATATTCTTGGTGTTTCTCTGTCTGCTTTAAGTCTGAAAATGTGACTTCAGAATGCTAGTGTTGTTGAGACCATTTCCAGCACTTAGAAACCTACTTAAGTCTTTACCGCTTTCTGTGGTTCCTTATTAGGTTATTAAATTTTAAAACCTATCAGTTCCTATTAAGAAGCTCCCAGTCTGACTGTTCCTAACAGTTCACTTCTTGCATCCTGACACGAACAAAGGAAATGACCCATTTTCCTTCCCCTTTCTTTCTCTCTCACTGGAATATTTTTCTTAGCAGAAGGTGGTAGGATGGCATGTTCCCGGCCTCTGTATTTGTAGAGGAGGCAACCACAACTGAACTTAGTGGTAATCTGTTCCCTTCAGTTGCGGAACAGCACAGTGTTTAGGACAGGAGTTTGTTTGGATCCGAAATGAAACTTTGTTATGTTATGCACTCATTTGAACATTGCTATACTGTAGCATAGTGTCCCATTTTTCTGCTAGATCTGCTAAATGAGGCACACAGTTATTTACAAATAAAGCTTCACTGCTTTTTGCAAGTTAATGCAATTGTATCTTATCTATTCCTTTCTCTCTGAAATACTTTGCATGTGGTGCTTTGCTTATGTCATAGTGGTTGAAATAGTCCTTTGAAAATCTGAAAGAAAATCTGAAGAAAACAGGACAATGGCTTGCTCTATTTTTCCTTAGTTATTATCTTTTTAACTTTTGTTATGGAAAACTGATGAAAAAGGAAGCATTACAACTTCCAGATGTGGGACTATCCAGAGTGTTGTCAGACACTCAACTTCATATTATTTTAATGTTTGACTCAGTTGTATGCAGGCAGACTTCAGGATTTCAGCAGTCGTCGATGCATAGCATAGTCTGGTCCATTGACAAGTTATCACTTGCAAGCAGTGCTGTAAGCGTTGAGGTTATTTGGTGCTATAAGAGGATGTAACATATGCTATTTT
Organism: Phaethon lepturus; assembly: GCF_000687285.1. Taxonomy (NCBI): domain Eukaryota; kingdom Metazoa; phylum Chordata; class Aves; order Phaethontiformes; family Phaethontidae; genus Phaethon; species Phaethon lepturus. Next base: position 2,741 of record NW_010527364.1, read on the forward strand.
GTGAATTCTAGAGTTTTGATTTTTAATGATACGGTAAAGCTTCAGGAAGACTGCTCATGGTCATCTGGGGAAGTTGGCTGGCTGAATAATTTTCTAGGAAACCTCATGAGGGCAGTATTATGAATTGCAAAATGTGTTGAGACTGAGTAACTGAGAATTCATTGGAACTTCAGTGCCCTACTTAGGTGTTGTGGAACAGCGGTTTTATGTTCTCCCCCTGCCCCCAGCTAACTTTGTTAGTGTACTTCTATTCTAAGAAAATGCAGTGAGAAATAACTAACAGGATGCTTGTTGTACACAGACATTTAAGCATGTGCTGCAGTCATGATGTGATCAGAGCAGCTGTCCTGTTGCTTTGGCTACAGTAACTTTTTGGGCAGAGTAAGACACAAGGAGAGTGTGGTTTGCCTGGTAGGAAACTGGCTTTGTAAGTTATGTTTGTGGAATGATTTATTGTAAATCTAGCTTTTTATGAGATGACTGACTAATTTTGAAGCCAGATATGGCTTAATCGGTTGACAATTTTTACTCTTCTGCTTTTTAATCAAGTAGCAGATAATACTACAATGGATGTGACTATTCTGTCAGTTTAAAGCAGAAGTAATTAGAGAATTTTCCATACCTATTTAAATCTGAATTGTCCCTCCTTCTCACCTTTAACTATAGGCAGCTGCTCTGGGTGGCTTCTCATCTGGCATTACTGTGAGAAATGGGGCAGAAGGTCTATCTATGTTAGCACTCAGAGACTATGAACTTTTCTAAACTCTTGAATTATGTTACTGATTCTATAAACAAAGGTTATAAATAGGAATGCCCAAGTAGAGGTGGTCATAAGATGATTAGGATCTGGACCTCCCTCGCTGTTTTCCAGGCAATGGATGTATTAGGCTTTCATTAGCAAGCAAATGAACTGGGCATGGGGGATAGTAGTTGGAAGAGGAAAAAAAGCCTTTCCTTGCTTACAGGGTGACTAGTGTCTACACAGCTGCCAGCATTTGAAATGCCTGCTTCAGGGCAAATGAAATGCCATGTGAGCTGAAGATGTGTTTTCTTTAAACCTCCAGGTTCCAATTATGCTAACTTTGACTTTTCCTTTAGTCCAAAGCTTAGTATTTCTCTGCTAGGGTTTGACTGTCAAACTGCTGGTGTCAGAAACTGGACTGCATCCTGCTAGAATGACTCCCGCTCCCCAACAGGAAAGCATTTCTGTCTGAACACACAGGTGCCTGCATAGGTCACTTCCCCACTTCCCCAGGCCAAGAGCTGCGTTGTCAACAAACCAAGCTGTGAAGTGCTCCTGCCACTTGTGTGTTTCCTGTCCGTGCACTGTGGCTGCTCTAAATAAAAGGGCCTCGCTATTGCTGTGATAACTAATCTATAGCACAATTAACATCCTTGAGTAAAAAGATAAGGGCTTGCCAAAACCCAGCTGTTCTGGGTGTCTGAAACTGAAGAACAAATCTTTTTGGTAGTCCTTCAGAGCAGGGTGAATTTTCATGTCCAGCATGGGTTAGCCAAGTGCCAAGGTTCTCCAGTGTTTGGTGTAGAGTTCACATTCAGTGATAACATTCTTTTTAGTCACTTCAAAGTATTATTTCCTTTACCTGGAAACCCTGTAGGTGTCCTGTTCTTGGGATAATTTTTGTATGTGGTCATAATTCTCAAATATAATTTTTTGGACAACAGCTGGATTACATTCACCTATTTGTAAACCATCTTTGAGAAACATATAACTCATAAGTTGAAAGGGTAAAAATGGAAGGAAAAAGGACTTCCATATGCTATTCTGTATAGAGGGTTGGGAACAGAGAATATTTGAATTTCAGGTTTTATTAGCTAATTACAGAATCAGACTTAAAGGAAAAATGACATTAGGAGTACCATGCATACTCATCATTAGCCTTCAGTAGATATTTTTCCTGCTTTAAAGAAAGGATGGATGAAAGATTTTTAAGGACATTGAATTTTAGTATTTTGAGTTTTAGAGGAATCTTTCTATTTTAAAACTTTTGAGTATTTATATTAAGTATTCTGGTTTTGATAATCCTGTGTAATTTTTTTCCTGTGAATAGCTTCACAGAAGCACCCATCTTGATCATGGTTTGTTTATTCTGGTAATTTTTGAGTATGTGACATTTCATTCTACTAGAATAAAATGTGATTATTGATAATAAAATGTGAATTGATCAGTTCAAAATTAAAATTAATGTAATCTTCAAGTTAGCTAACACACACTATGGATTTTGTTTTCCAGTGTCTGAAACTTGGAGTGACGAAACATGTCTCAGTCAGGTGAAAAAATAAAGGTAAAGAAATGGTTGCATATCCAGAACTTTGTTTAGAATCTACTAAACTTCTTAAAATACTTGTGGTTTTACTGAAGTGGTAAAATAGTGAATAAATGATACCTTATTTGTTCAGATGTGTTTCTTAAAAGGACCTGCTTGCAGAAACAGAGCTTGCATGTGATTCTAGTAACAGGCTTTCGGATGTTTGCCAGACACTCAGTGTCTTGCTTACACATTTAGAATGGTGCCTTTACCTGAGGAAATTTAATTTGACAAACCTTCATTTCTATTTTTTTTGCCCATCTGGGTGGGTTTTAAAAGGATTGTTAGGAAATAACTAATTGCATTTTAAGTCATTTCCCCTGTATCTCCCACCCACCCCACTGGAAGCATGTCATTGTATAAAAAAACGTTCTCATCATAAACTCATCTGTGAAGAATACATTTGGTTCCAGCTAGCTCAGAAGTCCCTAAATCAAGTGGCTGTAGTTCTTGTTTAGGCTTCTATTAGGTTTTCGGTCAACTGATAACAGATGGTGAAGCAGACTGCCCTTTTTAGAGCCCAAATCTCTTTGATAAGTTTTTCAGGCACATTTTTCCTTCCTGCTTTTGTGTTAGAAGTTAAACATTGTGAAGATAGGTGAGCAGCTTAACAAGCAGAAGATAGATCTCTGTGTGATTGTATCTTGGTAATACCTGCATTACTATTCAATGTTCTTGTTTTTCTACATGTGAGTGTACGCATTATTTATTTTATAGAAGATAGCAGCAGCAGATACCAAATTTGAATAGATATTTTTGACCTTCATCGTAAAAATCTTTGGGGTTTTTATCTGTGTTTACATCTTAAGATTAATAATAGCGTGTTCTTGCAAGTTTGCAGATTTTTTTTTTTAATCTGAGGAGAGACTTTTGTTTATGTGTAGTACTTACCAGATTTCTATTTATATCAGACTGCTTGGTAAATAGGCCTATTTCAAGGTCTGCCTCACTATAGCAGCAAAAAATTGTTTCATTCTTTATATTTCCATGTGCTTTATATACCTCTGAACTTTATTGTATAGAATCAGCTGAACTCTGTTTCAACTTTTTAGGGGGAAGGGGCTCTCATTTATGCACAACATTTGTTTTCTTGTCAGTTTTCCGACTCAGCAGGCTATGTGGGATTCGCTAATCTGCCCAACCAGGTTCACAGGAAATCTGTGAAGAAGGGCTTTGAATTCACACTGATGGTGGTTGGTAAGTGATGTTTAAGTATTTTTGACTGTTGAACAACAACAAAAAATTTCTTTCACACAGACATATGTGTCTTCCTACTCAGCAATTGATTATTACACAGAAGAAGCAGCTTTGAACCTCTATATGCTCTCTAATTAAATCTCTTACTATTTTGTCATGTTTGGTAGGAGGGAGTATTTGGTATTTGTAGTGATTAAAGATTATGACTTTGAGCCAACAGGACATTCCTGTATTCCTGACTCATCATCAGCTGGTAGGAATAGCTGCTTAATCGTTCTTTGACTCCCATTTCCCCAGCTGAAAGCATGAATGCGCATGGTGAATATCTTGCTGCTGCAATGGTGATACTATTCTTGTGTTCTGCTGTCCTATACTGACTCACTATGGTATTATAACTACACTTTTGTCTGTTCTGTGAATGAGCACCTGTAGGAGTCTTTGATGGAAAGTCCTTTAGGCACAAAGCTGTTTTAAGTGAAATGTTGACTTCTACTTGCACTGAATCAGTTTAATACTATACAAGTGCAAAGGAAGTCTGCAGTACTATTAGACTTTTGTAGTAGTTACCTTGGAATTACATGTTATTGAAAAATGAAAATGAGAAGAGATGCATAACACTTCCTTCTTATTCTCTCTGCTCTATAGTACCGTTTGGGATTATTTGATGACAGAGCATTCAGCAATGTCTGTAAAATAAATATGTAATATTTGATAAGTGTAGAGTATTTTATTTCATGTAGTTTGTGATGATAAATACAGATAACTTCTCCATCTCTAATATTAGGTTAGTAGCATCTAAAATATCATGGTCAATTTTTCTAAACACTGACTCCTTTGATTCCTTGTGTTAGGAAAAAAGTGACTTTTTGAAATACAGATTTAGTAATTGCATTTCAACGTTTAACTTTTTATTACTTTGATACAGGACAAAATTTTGAATATTTTCTTATGATTTTCTGTTTCATGTTTCATAGCATGTATGTAGCCTAACTATAAAGGTGCAAAGCTCAACTGTTAGTTTGGGATTGCTTTATTCATTCTCCCTCCTAACAGTGTTCAGGTTCAATTTCTAGCTTAGGAAAACTTTAAAGCTCTCGGAAATTTTCAACAAGAGAGTCACAGCTCCTGATTTTGTAAGTTTAAATGAAAAAAAGCTTTTATTTCCTGACGTAACCTAACTATCTCTAGATCTATAGTCAAAGTGCTGTATGACCTTTCAGCTTTTATTATGAAATCTATTACAGTAAACCTAACATTTTCATGTAACGTTTATAAAAACACTAGAGGCTTGTTTTTCCTGTGTTTTTAAAGTGCTTAGCTGAACCTTTGATGTTTTTATCTCAAAAACTAGGGTGGATCCTAATGAACAAATTATTTTTCCTCCATAATGTGGGCTTTGAGAAAGAGGAGGTGCTCTAAAAAGCCTGGAGTAAAAGGTGTATATGCTTAATAACTTGAATTATTTTGTTTGTAGGTGAGTCTGGCTTAGGAAAATCCACTTTAATTAACAGTCTGTTCCTGACTGATCTTTATCCAGAACGTTATATTCCTGGAGCTGCAGGTAAATGTGGTTTTGCAGTTCCTCCAGCACATAGCCTGTGAAACTTTTATGTTCTTTCAGTTAACACTGCTTCATTCTGATGATAACTTCACCCATGAGATCCTTTCTTCACGCTGTGTAGATATATTTTAATCCTTGAAATGATATTTTTTGAGCTGTCATTTTCTCATTTATATCTCCTTTCAAAGACTCAGCTTTTGTTGTTTCTTCATCAATTGTTATTAAAAAAACCCAACCCCCTAACCTTTTAGATGTCAATATACCTAAATGTGGTTTTGCTCTAATCCCCTTTTCCTCTAATGTTTTTTGCCTGTAATGCCTTAAATGCTGGTTAGTGTTGTAACTACCTTTTGACAAAGAATGTAGCATGCTTCTGAGTATTATAATTTTGTTTTTGCATATTGTCATGAGTAAATCCCCTTTTTTGGTTCATGGTTTCTTGTTTATTTACAAAAATGTGGTGTTAAATTTTGACTAGCTAGCTTGTTTTTTTTCTTTAAAATGTTTTAGGTCATGTAAGTTACAATACACTTCAGATTGCATTTCTTCTTCTGTTGCTTTTTCCTGCAGGGGATTCTGCAGCAATTGATAGGCAAAATAACAATCAAAATATTCCTTTATTTTAGAGAAAATAGAGAGAACAGTTCAAATTGAAGCTTCTACAGTAGAGATAGAGGAGCGAGGGGTGAAACTGCGTTTAACAGTAGTTGACACACCGGGATACGGAGATGCCATTAACAGCCAGGACTGGTATGTGTGTAAATAGTAAATACTGCTTTGCTTGATAGAGTTTGTATCTTACACAAATACTGCTCTAGTGGGTCTGTCTTTCTGAACTTAAGTGATTCAGCTGCTGATCTTTGGATAACTTGATGTACTAAAAGAAAGCAATGGGTTCATTATTCTTAACATTAATGGAGTGTTATCTTGAATTCACAGTAGAGGGTCTTTTCTGATGCCTTGCAGTTAAGCACAATTTTCTAAGCACTTCTGCATTCTGGGTGCTCGTCTTCATATCATCAGTGACATGATCATTTAGTTTGTGTGAGCTTTCAAATCAATTTTCTTTTATAATTTCTGTTGCCTGAAATGCGCATCTGTAGCAAAATTGTATTACTTTGTACAACTCCCTGTTTCAATTTTCTAACCACTTTTTTATGTTTTTAAAAGGTTTGGTTAGTGTTCTCTAGGCTGTTTATGACTCTCCCTCAAAACTAATGGCCTTTCCTCCAGTAAGGTTCTCTGTGACAACCGCAGCTAACTTTTTGTCTCTATAGTTGCCCTGATAGGGCAGAATTCTGGTGAAGGGAAAATTTTTTTTGTCTTCCTGTTTCTGGCCCATCCAGTTTCCATGTTTTTAAGACAGTACTTTTCATTCCCTGTCCTTTATATGTACTACTAGCAATTTGGATAGAACTGCATATTTTTTCTGATGGAGTTACTGCTTAGTTCTCTCTGGCCTCAATATTGCTGATAATCTTTAATGGCTGAAATAATTGTCTGCAGATGCACTGGACAACATACATAATTGCTTTAGTATAAAGATCACGAAGAAAGAAAATGGTAAAATAGCTATGAAGGAACTGGGCAGTTTGTAACAAAATCGTAATCAATAGATTTGTTCATAAATGTAATTTCCAAATCATCATCATCATGCACTTTTCTTTAACTGTGGAAAACTGATCTTGTGATAACATTTCTCAGATAAAGATGAGATACATTAACGTGCTTAGTAGGATGTCTGAATTATTCCAGTGCAACTAGAAGCGAAACTTCCAATTTCCAAGTGGTTGTCTTTTAAGAAGTGCTAACTATTTATTTTGCTTAGCTGTTAATTTTTGTTGACACTTTTTTGTGGTGGTGGTGGTAATCCTAAAAGCAAACAAAGTGTCACTGTGCAGAGAAAGGGAGCATAAAGCTAGTACTGGTTGATTTGATCAGGAAGGAGGCAAATAGCTGATAAAATAAACATCTAGAATGTTTTGTAATCTTTTCTTGACAGAATGCTGTATTATGTGGAGCATTCTGAAGAACATTGTTATCAAATGCGATTTTTCTTTTTATGGTGTACTGTAGAAATACAGCAAAAATGAAGGCAGTGAAGTAATATAATACACTAAATGAATGTTTGAAAGTGAAGCTGTAATGGAGTTTTTGTTTTCCTCCCACTTTTTCTACTTTATGAAGCTGAAACAAATTGAACTTTTAGAATAACATGAAGCCATCTTTTTGGACTGTGGCATAGTCTTGCTTATTTTGTGCACTGTTGACTAGAGCTTCCTTCCGCTGGAGCTAAGCTCTGCAGCCTGTGTATTGTGTTACATAGAGCTCTTCCTGTTGATTGTGTTCTAATGCCCTTTGTTTATTCTGCTAAGATGTTTCTTAGAGACCTACGTGTACAGATTTTTCCCCTTTCTTTTTGGAGGCTTGCTAAATAGAGTCATTCCATGATGATTCAGACCCAGTAGAACAATTTACTGGTTTATACTTAGTTTTCTGTGACAAATCTTAAACATCAAAATACGTTACGGGAGCAAATAGTACTTACATACTATAAAGAAAAAAAGATGCAGTTAACTTTAATTGTCTCTCTCTAGTCCCATTTTCTTATATCACATGAAAAGACTCCGTCCAAACGTCATTCGTCATGGCTTAAAGTCTGTTAGTCTTGATAGGATGTCACAGGGACTTGAATGGATAGAATCTTTGTTTCAAACTGTAGTCAAGACTAACCCAGTGCAACTACCTTCCTTCCTTGTTAGTTCAGAGGAAGCAGCAAGTTTGTGTTCTTGAACTGATGTTTGTGTTCAGGAGCATTTACTGCAATTATGATTAACTGGTAGATGCTGCTGATCTTGATCCAAGTTTTACAAAGCACTTCTTCTGGGGAAAGCTGCAATTTGTGCAGACTACTTGTTTTTCAGGGTGTTGAATTGCACTAAGGTTATTTTTGAACAGAGGTAAATCAAACTGGCATGATGTGCTTAGGAGGCAGCAATCGCTGATCCTGTTTTCAAACGTCTAGGGAGTAGGTTTCCTAGTGGCTTTTGTTTCTGTCTTTGCATTGCATTGATGAGAGGGCTTAATTTTAGAGTTTGACTTTCTAGAATGGGAGCTGGGGTCAATTTTTATATATTTTCCATGACAGGATTTTGTCCGGGGGTCTCCTGGATTGGAAGAATAGCAATGTTGGATTGGGAAATGAGTTGTTACAGATTTAGTATAACACATTCTCTAAAATAGATTTTTTTTTTTTGTTTTGTTTTTCAAATGCTATTTTACTTAAAACAGCCTGTAAGAAAAGGTGGATGCTAACCACAGTTAACCATAGTGATAATTTTTTAGATTCTGTGTAAGGCTTTTGTGCTAGTTGGAGGTCTGTATTCTAGAATCAAGCTACACCTAGGAATGCTCTTGGCATCAGTTTAGGCCTGTGTTTAGAGAACAGCAAAATTCTTTATGGTGGGAGGTTTCAAGTGTAGAACAGCTCTTCCATACATAAGGACATTGGGATCGTGAGAGAAACATGTACTTAAATAACACCTTTCATCAGACATAAGAGAAAGGATCTGAGGAGAGGAGGAAAAAAAAATTGCTTCATGCACAGATGACATGGTCAAATGTGGTCTCAAAAGGTTGGTTGACAAAAACAGTTAAAGATTAACTTCTTGGATATCGCTGATTATACGCCTTGTTTCATCTTGGTTGCAGTGTTGCAGATTATTCTTTGATAACTGCTTTCTGGCTGCTGCTAACTTTCTTTTTATACTGGATTATGTTAACTTGTATTTTGTGGGTTTTGGCAGCTTGGTAATATTGTTCATTTTCCCCCACTGGGCTTAAATGCAACGCTTGTGTTGTTTGCTGTTACAATACAGGATGTGCGATCTCCTAAGTAATGATAGCACAGTGGTATAAGCCAGGTGTTTCCCGGAAGTCGGGAGGTACAGGACACTAACGCCATATTTATAGGGAAAATTAGAGCTGTTAAAGCTAGAAAACTGCACGTAAACTAATTACATTGCCAGAGAAATGTGTGATAGTTGCTTTCCCATTGTTTGTGCTTGGTTTCTGTCCTAATATTTGTACGTCTTCAGTCTCGTTACCTTTCACCAGTTAAGAGGAGAGTATCTAAGATCAACGGGATCATAAACCATGTTGTCCTTTTAACTCATTTAGGTATTAAGATGCTAGTTCTTAAAGACTTGAGCACCACTAAGGTCACAGCAAAACAAGGAATTTATTGGGCTTTGTTGTCTTCTGTAGTATGACTTAGAACGGTGCAAATCTTGCAAAGATATAAACGTGTGTATATATACTCTACTAAGGATTTATTCCTCCTAGATCCAAAAGCTTACTCAACTTCGGAAAATCAAATTCCTTTCAGGATCTCTTCCATCGTCCTTGTTACTTTCTTTACTTTCTTTTGTTTTCTTCGTTGCAGCCCAGGGTTGAGCTTCAATGCCTGTCACAGTATTTGCCATCACTCTGTGTTTGTTTTCCAGATGACAAATTGTGTTCTTTTGTCTGTTTTCTCATTAAATTTCCCTAGTCAAATTTGTACTTTCTCAACAACAGAAATACTATTTTTCAAGTAAGCTTTCTGCTCAGTTTTTCCCCAGGTAGTTTAAGATACGTTCATGACACACAATCATCTGCCAAATCTTATCTTCATCACTGTGTTCATTTCCCTTCCCCTGCGGTACTTAATATAAAGTGTCCTTTTATATTAATGTTGTTTGCAGGTGTCTACATGCTCTGGAGTATCCTAAAACAATCTTCTTAGTAACGCATTGTGCTTTCTTTTCTCTCTCTAGTCACTGCTCTTTGTATCTGCTTAATCTGTATGACCAAATTTTGTGTTCCTTTACTTCTTTGCAGGGCATATGTTAAGTTGCCTTGAACTAAGTAGGAATTTTTTTTCTTTGCCAACAGAAAAGGATTCTGTAAGGTAACAAAAATAGCTTAATAAATCATGTGATGCTTTAGTGCATGACTTGCAAACATATTTGTACTTAATTCAAACAGACTAGGATACCAGAATTTTCATAGGTAACTATAGAAACCTAGCTCTAGGGTCAGGGTTGTAAATGAAGAGGATATCCGGGATATATCATTTGTCAGCTGGTTTAAAAACAAATCGTCACTCCCTACTCCCAGGAAAAAAAGCAGAAAAATCCTCAATCTTCTGTTCCTGTCTGTGTTGTCTCAGCATAGAGTGCTTTTTTTCTGAGCTTGCACTTGAACTTTTTATCCAGTAGACAGAGTAACACTTGAAAGTAGCTCTAGGCATAAATAGACACTTAGTTGCTATGAAAATATCTTTTTGCATTATCAAAATACTTTTCCTAGTAGATACAATGCTAGGAAGTTGAATTTTTGTAACAGAAATGTTCTTAATAAAAGTGTGATTCTCCTCTTTCTGTTCTTACCTTTTCATGATTCTTTTTTTGTTGTTTTAAAGCTGATATAAGATACCTCTTTTTCTCCCTGCCCTGTACCACAGCTTCAAAACAATTATCCAGTACATTGACAACCAGTTTGAAAGATACCTTCATGATGAGAGCGGTCTAAACAGGCGCCACATTATAGACAACAGAGTCCATTGCTGTTTTTACTTCATCTCTCCCTTTGGGCATGGGTAAGAAAAAGCTCTTGAGTTCTTGTGTTTTAGGACATTATATTGTGTTCATAAGTCTGTTTATTATTTGAACTGGAAACTTAACTTTAGTGTTAGCTGAGTTACTTCCTACACTGTCAATTAGCCAGTACAATTAAAATCGTCTTTGGGGATAAATGCTGTCCTCTGCTTTGTTTCCTTTTTGGCATTTAATATGGTTTTGAAGCAGTCACTATTACATTGTTTATCACTCAGAAACATAAGAGCTTATAATATCTGATTTATCTTATAGTGACGATTTCAGTTGCAATTCAACCTTTACCCAACGAAGCTGATAAGCAAGTGCTCTAACTTAATTTATGTTGGAAATACTATTTATGTAGATACTTGAAATAAATAATGTTTAATACATGTGGTCTGTTAAAGAAAATCAAACACAAAAAATCCACCCTTTTTTTTCCCCTTCTTTTTTTTTTCCCCCACTTGTTGGCAGACTGAAACCATTAGATGTAGAATTCATGAAGGCTCTTCATGGAAAAGTCAACATTGTCCCTGTGATTGCCAAGGCTGACACGCTGACGCTGAAGGAGAGAGAAAGGCTGAAGAGAAGAGTAGGTCTAACGCTTGATCATGAGAACAATGCAATCCATACAATGTTAAAACCAAATATAAAGTAAATTCAGACTGAAGAGGGGTGAATGATATTGGCCAAGGACCTAATCTTCAGGGAGTGTGGGGTGGGAGATCTCCAGTGAAGTCTGATATGCTTTACCAGTTACACTTGCTGACAATCTGGCTATTTTTGGCTTCATCTATCTTAGCAAGCAGTGGACCCCAACAGAGCAGGTTTTGAGCAAAATGGTTTGTAACAAGGGTTCAAATCGTCTTGAAATACATGTAGCGTAGATGTTTCAAACTAGCCCTAGTTTGGTCCAATGGACAGACTGCCCGTTAGTGGTGGGAGTGCATTAGATATGTTCTGAGAGAGTATCTTTAGGTTTAGTTTTTTCCAAAAGAAACTTGGTTTGCATACTCCAGCTGCCCTAGTGGTTTATGTGGTTTTATGTAAATGTGGTTAAGTCAGGGTGATGGGAAACTTGCTTGGTAAGTGCACCCATGATACAAACTAAAACCCTAATATAGAGTCAGGACAGTTGGGCTAATACATTAGCAGGATACTCTTTATAGCTCCATAGTTATGGAAAAATGTACATCGTCTTGCATATGTGTTTTCCCGCTAGGTTATCTGTTCACATGGAATACCAGGACATACTCAGGACTGCACTGGAGAAAGGCTTTCCAGACAGTGGTGTGAAAATAAATCTTTTCACACTGAAAGGTTTACTTGCTGTCTTGAATTTTGTTTTTGTCAAACCTTTCCAAGACAGGCCAGCCTCTGCCAAATGTGACACTGTAGTGAATTCTATAGGAATAAAGTACATATTTGTGGTTGTACAAGTCTTTCACTTTAAATCTAATTTCTGTTTAATCTCATCATAGAATAATCTGGCCAATGAATGTAAACATTTAATCTTTTCTGCTTTTTCCTCTTTGATCCAGAATGACTTTGTGCACCTTCTTAAAGAAATAGGTTGGTGCTGAGATTGTGTTAGCTGAGAGGTGGTTCAGTAAAAGTTATTGACATCACAAGCTCTTTTCAGGTTCTGTTGATCCAAAAGCAGTACATTCAGTTGTAAAGTCTAAAAGATTTGAACCCTACAAAGCCTGGGAATTTTGACAAGTTTAATAACTTATGCTGTGAGTAGTATAGAGATAATTAGTACTTCTAAAATGCAGTCCTATACTTTGTACCAGGTTATGCAAACTTTTTTCATTTTAAGATTTCACCTTAATCTTTTATATAATATCTTAATATAATTCTATATTACCACTTTTTGATTTTCATGGAGGGCATGACAGATGTTTTGATTGTGATCATCTCGCTTCCAGTAGTTCTTTAGAATGGTTATTGGATCTTTATTCCAAGGGCTTTTGTGTGGGGATATTTTTCAGTTTTCTTGAAGAGGGAGTACAGCTTTATTTTACTGGGAAAGTAGTATAGTTAAAATCATGCTTACAAAACAGCACATTAGCTGAACTCAACCTAAATTCAGAGGATTTGTTTGGGTTTTTTTGGGTGGACCAGTGCCACAATCAAAGGTGTGACTGTATAGTAAGCAACTATAATTCGGCAAGATGAGGTACTGCTGGTATTGCTGTTATGTTTATATAAAGCTCAGTCATATCAGGCGGCTTGCCCAGGAAATGGAATAAATCCCCTATATCTGAAGAAGTTTAAAGTGGGGACAGTTGTGACTGTATGAACCTTGTCTGCAATGTAGACAGACCTTCACTGAAGAGGCGGAGAGGTATTTATACAAAAGTGATCAGCTTTATGATGACCTAGGTGAAAGAGGGAAGGGGGGGGGAATCATTCACTGAGTTAAAAAGGACCTCTAGATCTTGCTGGGAGAAATTCTGTCCAGGCTCTTGAGTTTTTATTTTGTTCCTCTACAGATGCTATGAGGAGATGATGGGTACTATGGGCAAATTGAGAGAACTCATAGGGAAATAACAAAGCAGAGATATGGCTGCCTATGCTAGTTTTACCACTTCTCTTTTGTGTGGCTGTACTGACTTGGTGAAAGATTTTCATATGATAGTAATATTGTTTGTGGAGCTGCTACTTTTTGTAAAGAAACTGTATTTGATCTTTCAGCAGTGTACTTCAGGGTCAGTTTTCATAGGTACTTATCTTTTGGTTCAGCATTTGGTGGCAGAATGATGTTGAAAGATTTGAAGCAGGCATTTAAGTGGAACATTAATTATTTGACAATATAATTCACTGGGGATCTGAATGTTCTGCTTTATCAGTTCAAATACATAAAATAAACCAGTATCAAATAGGTTCTAGCTACAGTCATCTTTCACAACGGCAGTTCTTAGGTGAAATGAAGAGAAACATACTCTTATGAGGTTTCAATACTTACTGTACTTGTTTTGGGACTCTTCTCTGCTCCTTTTATCTGCTGGTTGGTGGCCTCTCTTAGGGTCAAGCATAGCATAGTGCACATGCTGTTTGACATCCACTTCTGTGTATTAACGCTGGATTTTAGCTGAAATGTGGCAGCAGCACAAGCAAACATGTTTCCTAATTTGAATTTGGAATTGCTTATTTTTGAGTACAATTCTGTAGGTGATCCTAGATTGAGGGTTTATGATATATGTTTATTGTGGAAGATGGAGATAAATCCCAGTTTACATATCCTATGATGAACAGATTAATTTAAAGGCAACCTCTATTGACCATATTCAGTGCTAATCCATGTCTAGTTCTTTCTAGCTTGAGCAAAGTTACTTTTAACTAACCGGTCTTTAAAACAGTCTTGACTTATGGACACCACATTTATGCATTGGATAAATATAAAAAGACGAATGGTGCTTATGCTGTAGTCTGAGGGAGTGGTTAGGAAACAGGTAAACAAGCCTTCATTATTTTTGTACTGCTGTCAAAGGTCACTCTACAAACTGAGTTTATACTAAGTCAAAAATGTATAATGTGCTTCCAAAGCTTTGAAAGACTAGCTACTGTATATTGTTCTAACTCAAAGCATCTTGCCTAACAGAATCTCTAATCAAGAATAAGAATCAAAATCCTGCTTTGCTGACGCAGCTTGAAGTCTTGTTTTTTTTAGATGTTTCTGCCATTTGGCCATCAATCTAAAGTAAAATGTTTTTGTTTTGCCGCTTTGGACTAAGCAGCAAGATCAGTTTGTGGTGCTTGCAAAGGAAACCCAGCTTGGAGTAATTCCTGTTTGGTCTTTCTGGAATTCAAAGTTATTTTTTAAAACTCTTGAGTGGGAAGAAATGCAAGGCAGTTTCACAAGCTGTGCCATGCAAGGCTGCTAAGGAAACTTGCTCAAAAGAATGACTTCATGAGAGGGGAACTAATATTTTGACTTTTTTTTTGATTTCCCATGAGAAGGCTAATCTTTAGGAACACAGAATCCTCTGAGGCCAATAAAATTCAGATTTGAAGATGCAAAATGCTGTTTCATTGTTAGGACCATAAAATACAGTTTGTTTTTATTGCAATTCTTTTTCCTTTCAGGAAAGCACTAGGTTTAACAGCTGTAATATATTATTCTAGCACCCCTTGTTGTTGGCTTTCCCGTTATTGTTTCACTTGCATATTATCTTTAAGATCTCAGCCAGGTTAAATGTGCGTTCTTTTTTATGCAGCTACTTAAAGGCATCGCACTGCAGCACTGCCCCACCTATCCCAGCTGTGCATCTTGTATTATCATTTGGTGACAATTTAGTTATCTTCCATTTTGCAAAACAATAACAACATGCATTGATTTAAAAGTAATTGTGTGAATGTAACTGTTATTGGCAACACTTTCTCCCAATTTTTTTTTTCTTTTAGAAATATTGCTCTCAGTGTGTTGGTGGGGGATTATAATATTTTATTCAGTGTGTGCGCGCGTGTGAGTGCGGGGGATGTTTATATACCTGGCAGGAAAACATTGTCATGGGAATAGCTGTGGTTCATACGTGGTCATTCTTCTTCTAATGGTGTGAGGGATTGTTTTATTTTAAACAGCTGTTTAATAATCAAGCTCTGGTTGGACAAGTTTTATTTATACCGTAGCTGTCGGTTGCCATCAGAGGATCAAGGAACCCAGCAATACTATGGGAAGTCCGCTCATTGAAACCTTTTGTCCATTTGAAGTCTGGTTGTGTTTGTATTATCAAGTTAATGTCCAGTTATATATGTAGTAATGACAGCACAGATCCTTATATAGATTTTTCTGAATGTTTTTGATTGCCTCAAAACCCTCCCTGACTTGCCCAAACTTACAAGTGTTCATTACTGCAGTAGTGCTGCTCCTTGGTTCAGGTGCCGGTTGCGGGGTTACAGTTGCAACTCATTAGAATCACAGAATAGTTCGGGTTGGAAGGGACCTTTAAAGGTCATCAAGTCCAACCTCCCTGCCATGAGCAGGGACATCTTCCACTAGAATTAGGGAATGCTAATCTAGGAAGTATGCACAGTTAACCTTTTTCTGCTGAGACATTCGAGATCCTGTTGAAGAGAGTTACTGTGGAATCTCAATATTCTTCATGCTCTCCTCATACCGCCACAGTTTCTTTAGTGAAAGAAAATCTTGTCAGTGCATTTGAAGGGATTTCTGACTTAAATATTTTTCATAGTATGGCAGTAGAAGCATTCTCTTCAGTTCTGAAGAAAGGATTGACTTGTACCACCTTTTGAAAGAGCCAAAGGCCTGGAATTTTGCTAACTGCTTACCCCTGCAGTGATTTCATTAGGAAAAGAATGTATACAGGAATACAGAGAGTGTATTTTTTTATATTAATCTAAAACATTAGTGACAATAAAGAAAACTGTTTATGGATGGTTTTTCTCGTAGTGGATTTTGAATATTTTTTTTCCAGTTAAAGTGGATAATAAACTTTTGTCTTTTTGATTCAAGAGACAGTAGGCACTGTTTTTTAAATTTTTGTGCATGTCAAATACGTGAAAATTACTTTGGCATGGTCTGCATGGTTTTGATGCTGTAATTAATGAATCCCTTCTCCAAATTCATTGCTTTTACTTATTTTTTTCATCTTATTTTCATATTAACTTCACTTTGGATTTGTCTGCTTCTGTCTTATGCTCCATGTTAATTACTTACTGTGTTTTCTAAAGATGCATTATCTTTTGTGCCCTTTTAAAAATCTTTAAGCCTATGTAATTTGGCATGTTGGGCACTGAGTCAGGTGCATGTTTGTTAGCCTTCAAAAAAGTGCTGTGCAAGAGTACAAATATTTTGCTGCTAATCTTCACAGCAATATAATGTTCTAATTCTGATGTTTATTCCCCAAGTACAGCTACAGATGGTTGTCTGAAGGCCTAGATTGCATCTTGATCTGTTTATTTGAAATCTTTATTTCTGTATCACTGCACAAAAATATGTTAAGGTCATATGCAAAGAAACATACATTAGGAATGTCACAAAACGCATTTAGTCATTGGGTTTGTTTCTCTGAGTAGAACAGCAGCTCACCTGTCTTTCTTGTTCAGCCATTTCTGATTTTGCAGGTTGTATCACAGAGATTACAAACAGTTCAGTTCAGAGGTAATCTCAGTAATTTGGCTTTTTAAAATGCCTGTTAGTAAACTCTTTAAAAGAGAACCGCTGTAGTTAGCAAGTATCAGCAGTGTTTTTAAGATTTTTTTTTTTTTTTTTAATATAGTAAAATAGCCTTAAAATCCAACCAGATCTAGTACGGGTTTTCTTTCTTCTTTTTCAGGATGTGATTGATTTCCCACTTAGTATTCCTTTCTTACATCTCAAAACATATAAGTTGCTTGCTGGGTGCTTTTATACTTGAACTGTTCTTTCCAGGATATTTATGGACTTGAGGTTCAAGACTCTGTTGAATAAAGAGAAAATGAAAAATGCTGGGTTTTTTTTCTTCATAGGTAGAATGAAATTAATGCCATCAAAGATAGTCTTGTAGGACATAAACTAATTTGGTAGTACGTAAACTCAAAGCATAAGTAATGGCAATTTTTGCCTCTGACTTTTTTCTAAGCATTGTCAAACTACTTAAAGCAGAAAAATGTTCTGAGTTTTCTAGAGGTGACAGACTAGTAAGTCAATTGTACATATTTTTAACTTGATGGTTCTTCAATGAAATAAGAATCTACTACTCTTCTTTTTTTTAAACTTCAGGTTCTGGATGAGATTTCTGAACATGGCATTAGGATTTATCAGCTCCCCGATGCAGATTCTGATGAAGATGAGGAGTTTAAAGAACAAACCAGAGTTTTAAAGGCAAGTTTCACTCCTAATTTATTATTTTGTTGCAGTAGTACTTCAAGCTTACAGTATGCTTAAAGGTACTTTATTCCTTTATAATATGTTGAAAATTCAAGTTTTCTTTGGATGTTTACTCTGAATTATAATCCTTTTTATTCCAGTCTCTGCTTCATCAGAATTCCAAATGTAGTGTTGTGACTTTCTTTTTTCTCTTTAAGCAGCTCTTCACCAAGAACTGTGATTTGCAGTCTGTTCTCTGTCTCAAACCTTTCAACGCGCATGTAAAGAGAGAGAATGTGTGTGTGTTGTGGTTACTAAACTAACTAACAACTTTCCTCTTGTTAGAGCAGATAATAAAGGTTTTACTGAAGTAGTTTCCTCTTTGTGCTGTCATGCTTGCAAAGGTGCTTGAAGAATGTAGCTGAAATTCTCTCTAGCTACTTTAATCTGTATCTGAAGTATGTTTCTGTTGGCTGTTTTCCATGTATGATGTTATGTCAGATGACACATTATGCCCAAACTGTACTTCAACAACAGTCAAGTGTTCCTAAAGCAAAGCGTCATTTCCTTTTATGCCTCTGTTAAGACAAACTGATCCTAACAAAACCACAGGTGTTAATAATGAGAGGTTGCATTGCCTAGGATAGGATTTGTTGGTTTTCTGATGTGGAAAGATTTTGGTAGAGTGCATTTGTCAACATTTCTTTTCCCCCTCTCCTGTCTCTTACTTAAGTCTTTGTGCTTTCTTTAAAAGAACCACCCCCTCCCCCCCAAGTAACCAGTCAAAAATTAAAACAGTAACTTGTTTTGCTGTATCTCAACTAGGCTAGCATTCCCTTTGCTGTTATTGGATCCAATCAACTTATTGAGGTGAAAGGGAAAAAAATCAGAGGCCGTCTGTATCCCTGGGGAGTTGTTGAAGTTGAAAATCCAGAACACAATGATTTCCTTAAACTGCGCACAATGCTGGTGTGAGTAATGGTAAAATTATCCCATCTCCTGTGGTGACATAACTGTTACAATGACTAGAGAGTTACAAAAGCATGAACTCCTTAATTCAAAACTACCACTGATGGCAGTGTTAGAGTGCCTTTTTACTGTGTGCCCATGGCCCTCAGCTTGTTTTGCTGCTGTAATCCTCTGATCTCTGACTTCAGAAAATATCTTCTGTATTTTACATTGCAGTTATATGTGACAGTTTTATGCCTTATGTGAACTGATTTGATGGCTTTACATATAAATTGAAGTTTCCTTATAGTGCAGTGGGTGGGGCAGAGAGGCTTTTAAAATATTACTCAAAGTGATTGATTAAACTGTGAAGAGTATTCTAAAGGGAAATCCTATGTTAAATATGATACCCCGTCCCTTTATGATTTTAGTTTATACAGATATTCTGCCTGTGTAGATGGTTTTAAAGTGATTTTTTTTTTAAATGACATCTTGCTATTGTTGGAATTCTGTTGTGTATTTCTGATTTCGATTTCCACTGGGCAGGGATTGCCCTCTGCTGGTCATTGGCAGCAAGCATTTTCCTTTTTTTTTTTTTTTTTTTTTTTTTTGGCAATTGAAAATTGTTAGGCAATGCTAGCTGTTATGTAAGCCAAGGACCTCCACCTAGTTCTCAGTTACAAATTATACTTTATAGCACTTATGAGTCAAAAAAATGCTTTAGGAACTAAAGTATCTTTCTGAATAACTGTCTTTGTAATGTTAAGAACCTTGCAAAGACTGGGATAAACAACTCCTATAAAGTAATTAGTGAACAAGAGGAGCACAGCATACTTTGCGTCTTTGAGGAATATTGGTGGGAGGGCACTTATGTTTATTGGTCTTTAATTCATACTTACAAAGCTAGCCAGAACACTGCTTTCGGCAGGCTTGGTCAGTAAGGATTGTTTTTCCAGTAAATACATCCATTATATAAAACAGAAATAGAAGATAAAAGGATGGGTTTTTTCCCTTTGACGAGAAGGACAAAGTATTCAATAGCCCTTTGCATGTTCTAGAACGCACATGCAGGACCTGCAGGAGGTCACCCAAGATTTGCACTACGAGAACTTCCGTTCGGAGAGGCTAAAACGAACTGGCAAGTAAGTGTGCCTGCCTTGGGGTTCTGCTGCTTGTGAGTCTCATCTTTTTCCACTGTGACATTGGACTTGTTCTTCCTCCTAACTAATCCCTCCTGTAACTAACTATTTCTCATGAGATTTCAATCTATGGAGTTACTGAAACTTGTATGAAATGCTTTTCTTGAAGAGGAGCAATATGTAGCAAAGTGCCGTGCTTACAAACAGCTGTTCTTGGTTTTGTATCCCTTCGCTTTTCTCTATGCTTTTCATTGGAATGTGCCTAAAGAAGTAGTGGATTGCCAGCAAGATAGGTGTTTTTTTTAAATGATGTCTAAGCAGAAAAAACCCCCCCTACTCTGGGTACATTCAAACAGGCTCCAGCCTATCTAATTAGGTAGGATGTTGCTTCTCCAGTTATTCCTGGACTACCATGGTGGCTGTTCTCTTGCTCCTTCATATATAGCTAGAGAAAGAAGTTTAGACCCAACGGTGGTCTTCTGGTGATGTGTGTGGGTTTTGTGCTGTGTGGTTCATTTTTTTGTTTGTGTTTTTTCTTGTTAAGGTTTCTGTCCTTGGCAACTTAATGCAAAAAAAATCCGCATTTACCTGTGCTGCATCATTTTGATAGCAACTTATTCTTGTTCCTGCTTTAATATTCAGCCAAGCATTTTGATCTTACAGAAGAAAGGAAATAGCCTACACAGCTTTTTTAATGGTTGATTTTTGTATCATGTATAGATAGTGGAGGGGATCTCTTGGTTAGAGTAAATGGCAAAAAATCCCCATAGCAGCGAAGAAAGTGAATTTTGAGAAACGGAGGCTGAATAACAGGAGTCTATGAGGTAAAGATGGCATCTTACAAAAGGGAAGCATGGGTTTAAGAATGTCCTAATTTCCCCTGTGTGGAAGCATGTAAACTTTTTTGTTGTTATATTAGCTGAAATAAGAGCCTTGAATCTGTTCTTGGAGATTTTTACTTCTGTATCTTATACCATCAGTGCATTCTTTTGTTCAATAGGCCTGTTGAAGAAGAAGTGGTAGACAAGGATAGAATCCTTCAGCAGAAAGAGGCTGAGGTAAGAGGCAGCTTCTAAAACTGTTTTTCTTTAATATAACATGCTATGTTCCAATTTCAGTATTGTACATCAATGACTGCCTATGGAGTGCAAGATTTGAGTTGCAAAAAGTGACAGACCTAATTTGAGCATACAAGTTGCCCAAAGAAGGTATTTTGTTTATAGTCGGTTGCATACTGTGGATGGTAGGTAGTATGTGGACTCCTGGTTGTGAGAAGGGTATTTATCGCTTTCAGTTTGTATGCAAATTTTCCATAAGGTTTGTTGCTATTTTTCAAGTCTTGAAATCAATTTGTTTGTTAGCTACATAGGCTGCTTTAAACACAATATGTTGGGGTAGACAGATAGCCTAATGTAATGTGCATGGCTTACTGCAAGTATGTTACCAGTAAATTTCTTTTATGTCTTGTGGCTATGGAGTAGAAAAAGGTTGTTAAGTCTTAAAAATCCCATGATATAATTAATGTGGATGTTTTTTCATCTTAATCTTGAGTTGCAGCAAAACTCATAATATTTCTGTTGTACTGGTCAACTTACGGATTTGATGTTTTCAATCTCTGATTTCTTACTCTGGTTTCAAGTTACTACTAGGCTTTTCAACTTAACATTTTTATGCTAAAGTTCTAAAGATTCAGAGATTTTTAGCCTGGTATTTCAATTCTAGTAGTACACTACCAATGCTTATGACTGCTTGCATATAGGACTTGCTGCCAATTGGAAGATGGTGTTTTTGTCCATAAATAGAGTAAGGGTATGATTTAAAAGATCAATGCATATATGCAGTGATTTGGAGTAAGAAATAAAAAACTACAGGCAGTTTTATGTGTTTCTGAGGTGAAAGATTCAGAGTCCCATACATGGAAATTTTGGAAATATAGTTACTTTGGTCTGTGCATTTCCTTTTTCTTTTATAGCATCGATATTTAAAAATACCTGACCCTGGCATGTTGACATAAATAGCAACAAATTTTCCTAAAAGGAAATGTAGCAGCAGCTGATTATCACCATAACTAGTAGCTAATAATAGGAATTACTGGAGATTAAATGAGCTGCATCTTTATCACTGTATAACTTCATTTCAGCAACATAAGCACACTTGATGGCCATGCACTTATGAGAATAGAACTTCTGCAAGTATTCTGTACACAAATTAACTGCCTCCCATTTACTGATGTGTATGTGAAACAACAGTAGACAATCAGCTGATAGCCAGGGATAATAGATGCTTTGAAAATGTCAAGAGCATTGTTTGGAAATGTTTTGTGGGTTTTTTTTCTTTTTCTTTCTTAATGCTTCCAGAATTCAGGCAGTAGACTTAGAGGATTTGTCATAAGTGTTTCTCATGTTATTTGAACTACACGAATTGTACATGCCTACTATTTAAGAAGAAACTTCGGTATCCTCGTAGAACTATTTGTCTTAAGGCTTACATCTGAAAAAATTATTCTATAACTTTTTCCCCTGGAAACTGTTGATATGGCAGGCACATTATTATATACTGGTCTATTCTGACCACTCTCTGAATGTATATATAGCATTTTTTATATTTTTTTATATATATATATATATGTGCATGTAATATATTTTTTGGTATATATAATATGACTGAAGGGATGAAGTCTTGAGTTTCTTGGAGGACAATCTCTGAAAGTTTCCTCTGGGACTAATCATCTCTGAATAACTGCTGCTGAAGTTGCAGAGGATTAGGTTAGAACTTGAAAAAACAAATAGATGTTTTTAACTTCTGCATTCTATTGTCCCAAAGAGATCAAGAGGCTTTGCTGAATCTTCTGTAGATAAGCCAGTATGAAATCCCTTCATCTCCATATCATTCCAAAAGTTCAGACTGGGAAAAGTCTGGGGAGGAAAGAGGCACAGAGGAAATGGGCTTGCATTCCATGGCCTTTGCAGAGAAAACAAATACCCATTTCCCCTCCTGTTTTGGATTCCCATCAGTAACGGTGCTTGAAGTTCTATTTACAGTTTTGTAAGGTTTATATAACCTTGGAAGGAATGAATGCTTGGGCTAGTGCCAGGATCATCTTTATCAAGGCATCACTTTTGCTAAATGATCTTTTATTATGCCAAAAGATATGGTCCCCAGTTCAGCAATTCAGAATTGCTAATCTGTCATTTTGGATTTATTGCTCCATCTGGCTGTGCTTTTTGCGCATTTCCAAGTGATGACCTGTTTTTCTAAGCTGGGCATGAAAATAAGAATAAGGGTGTCAATGTTCCTTACAGTAAATATGCTGCAGTTCAGATTATTTTGTAGTGTAAATGGGCACAAACTTAAAGTTTGTGGTGTTGTACCATATTCTTCCTGCTCTGAAAATATCTCATAATAAAAACCTTTCAAAGTTTTGAGAGGCAATACTTCCAGAAAAGTGTTAAGGACATGATTACATGAAATGGCAAGGAACAAACTTCCTCTGATTTTTTTACTTTTTTTTCCCCAGCAAGCTACCCTGAGGCTTTGGGCAAATCCCTTTGCTCCACTGTCTTCAGTGGAGTTGGTCAACAGTTGGCTGAATATAGTAGAATTAATCACAACGTTGAAATTATTTTTTTCTCTGTCCTTTCTGAACTTTCTGAATGTGTTTAACGCTTTATCAGATGAGATGAAGAACCCTGGCTTAGTATGGAAGTCAGTGTGGGCACAGCCCGCAGTGGCAGGGCTGCCAGGCTGGGGTCTCGCAGCAGCCCTGCGGGTAGGTGAGGATGCGATGAACACATGCAAGTAACTGCCTGGTATTGCAGATATTTGTGTGTTTTCTTGAAAGGTAAGGTGAAGACTTATGTGGAGAGACAGCATGACTGCTGATGAAGGCCTGCAGACCTGAGGGAAATAAAAACAGCTCTAAGGTTTAATTTGTGTTGTGGAATGCTATTGCCTAGTGCAGGGGGAAGGAGGCATGGTTTCTGCAGAATGCTTCAGCCTTCCTCTGTGAAGTGACGCAGTCTTAGCCCTGGGAGAATATAATAAGAAGAAAACCCTTAGTAAGCAATTAGCAATGGGAATCCCTTGGGAGCTGGAATGAAGAACAACTTTTTTTTTCTTGTCCTTTTGAGTTGTTCTTTAAAGGGACAATGCTTGCAGCCCATGTAGTGTGATGACTGTGGCCATAGTGACTTCTGCTGTTCATGTCAGTGTGTCCTATGAACAGCATCGATGGTAGCCCCTTTTCCAATATAGTAACTTTGTCAGGAGTATTTTTCTTGTCTTCAGTTAACATGATGAGTTGTACTCCTTGGTATTGGAAGTATTTTTAACCAACAGCAACTGTCATGGGAACATGACAGTTCTGGTGTAGTAGAAAATCCACTGTCTACATGTAAAGGCATGGGCAGAAATAATTATACTTGGTGTGGGGAGGGGAAGCGTGTCAATGGGAAGTAGATATTGTTCGTTTTTGAACATTTCTTTTCCTGTGATACCTGTAGGGTTGTCACCGAAAAGCCACTGACCTTGTTCCGACAGGAGTAGTACTTGTTGATATTCTGGACAAAACATACTACAGATGATGAAATCTTGTAGGTAAAGCAAAACTGTATATCTGTGGTTTCTGTTAATGACATGGAAGCCATCAGGAAGCTTTATGGTTCACTTCTAATTCTGTAACCTTAACTCTCATTTTAAATACTGGTTTCTTTTCTGTGTTGCTACAGTAGTTACGTGTAGTCACTACCCAGTAGTTACATGATAGTTTGAAGTAAATTTTAGTCCTGACATAAGTAAACTAAGTGGAGTTTGTACCAAGGAGAAGTTTACTCTTGATTTTTGGTATCTGGGAATTCACAGGAATTGTTTGTTTCAACAGATTTCCAAACATTGTTTCCTACCTTCCTTTTCATGATGTGCATTGACCCTGTGCTATCATGTTGTAGTGTCCTTTAAGGGATGAATGCAAGTTCCCTGCAGAATATATTTAAAGCTGCTTTTACAAGTGAGAGGGTTTATTGCTGAGCAAGATCAAAGTGTATGCTGCTGATGCTTGCAATCCCCAACAGCGAAGGGAACACAGATGTTGACGTGACATGAATTTTTCAGTCTTTTGTGTCATATTTTACATTCACCTTTATTAAGAGGAAAGATTGTTTCTGTCTATGCAGTAAGTCTAGTAAGGTGAAGACACACGAGTTGTTTTTAGCTTGTATTGTAATGTGTAGGAGTGGTTCTTATGTCCTGTTCTCTACTTGAAGAGGAATTGTGGAAGAGACTGACTTGGCTACCACTTGAGTACAATACAGCTTGATTCTTCTCTTTTTTAGTTTTAATTTTACACTCCAGCTGACAGGATTAATGCTGTGCAAACGATTTTCTCTACAAGATATTTGTGTGCATTCTCCCTAATTTCAGTTACTACCTCTAACTTTAGCCCTGTAGATATGCAGCCAGGTTTTAGTGTGTGGTATCTATCATTACTCATAGGTTATCTGCTAAGAATACTGTTACTAAACTGATAGTTGTGAGTTGCTTAAAGCTCTTGAGAAGCCACAGTTTTACAGCAGAAAGCAACCATTCTGGATCGTTTGCATATCAAATGCTCAACAAAACCAAAATGCTGATGCAGCCTAGGATGTAGTGGGAAAGATCAGTGTGCTTGAGTACCTTTTTACTTTTATTTTCTTGCTGACTTTGTAAAAAGGAAACTTCAATGATGACTTACCTGCTAATGGCCATAGGAGACAACAAGGTGCCTAGTTTCTTTAACAGGCTTTGTGCCCGAAAGTTTTTCTACTGAATTATGCTAAAATAGCTTCAGAAACTTGCCATTATTTAGCTAACGGGTGAGACTAACACTCCACCAGTAGATCTCAAAAACACCACATGAAAATGGAAAAAGAAAATCTTCCTACAATCTTAATGTTAGAGCAGAGTAGATCTCCTACTGCTTTTGTCCTACCGTACATTTGAGTCATATGCAGCATCTGATTTTTTTTCATGGTATGGGCATATTTTTATCAATTAAGGTTAAAAAAATGCGAGATGCTGTATTTAAGTCTTAAAATATCATGTTGGCTACTAGCAGAATGCTGCATTTGAGCAATCACCCTAATACATGTGCAGCAATATCTTCCCCTGTGATTACTGAATGGTTTCTATTTTGAGAATGTTTCATGGCTCAGCTTGAAGTGCTCTTGGGAAAGCTCAAGCAGGCGAGCTTCCAAAAAGCTAGTTTTATTCTGATGGTAAATCTGTGGAGAGGCAGTTGAAAAGACCCAGGTGTCTTACATTTTAAGAAATAGATCTTTGAAACTTTTCTCTTTTCTTGGACCATGGAATCAATGCAACTCTCACTTCTGAGACGTTCTGCTTTTTTTTTTTCCTCCTTCTGCAGCATTATGCCATCTTTTTGATCAGAAACCTTTTGTTTTAAGTGTTTGGCAGAAAGATGTAGTTGGGTATATAATAGTCATTACAGACTTAGCTGTATCTCTCACTGTTCCTGTGGGAATCCCCTTTTGTTAGAGTATGTCTGTGCTGCAGTCACAGGAACCTGAATTAGCCTCTACTGAACGCTGTGGTGCTGCAGCAATAGGATAAGTACCAGTATATAAGCCAGCTTGTTTTAGGCAAGCTCTGTTATCTCTGGCTATGCCGCAATCTCTGTGCTTCAGTTTCTTACTCTTTCCAAAGTCTGTATCTGAGGCTGGGTAAGAAAAAGTGATACAGGCTGCTGCAGTTCATTTTTCCCTTTAAAAACAAAGCAAAACAAAAAAGCCTCCAAAACCCTCAACAAAACAGCTCAACACCATATACATGTAGTCAACATTTATCATTTTGTATTGAATCTGATAGAGTAACTAGTATCACAATAGCTAATGTGGCTGACTGGATAAAAATACAGTATAATTGTTTAAACATAGCAGTGCTGTTTGAGTTGAAGAGTCACTCCCTCAATAAATGAAAGCAATTCTCTAACTACTTTTTCCTAATGGGGATGAAAGCTGGATATATTAAAACCTACACAATTATTCTTAGAATAATGACAACTTGCTATACAAGCCTCAGATTACTATATGATCTCCAGTTTGAGATGGACATGTATTTTATACAAAGTGCATGGAAATTGCAGCCTATTTCTTTCCCAGTTTTTAAGATAGGGCACCTGCAATTGTGTATATGGAGCTTCCCCACCTGCATCTGGAAGGAAATACATAGTCATTTGTACACCAAATTAGAGGTATTTGGATATACATTTTGTAAGTCTGTATTAGTGTTTCTTATTCTTTCTTAGGAACATTTACTTAACATTATTTTTTGGAGGGGGAAAAAAAGGCATTGTATATTACTGTCCTTTTATGAGATGGAAATTAACTTTTAAGTGACATAAGAAAATGCCTCTAAGAAAAGGTCATTGTTTAGATATAAAAATGTTGGTGCTTAATATGCTTAGTCTGTGTTTCCAGATTTTGTAAACATCTTTCTATTTTGCTTTTGAATTAGTTTTAAAATTCTGTATGCACATTTGGCTGTTAACTCTGCAAATTTTTAGCAACAGTATCTGGTTAGCCACAAGATGAGTATTCGTACATAATATTATGCTTTGAGCACTTGTATCGGAACAAAGCTGCTTCAGCTCACTCAAGCAGTGTAGCTCTGTACACACATAAAGGGCATGTTTTCTTTATTGTAAATTAAATGCTAACTCACAGGTCTGCAAGCTTCAAAAGGTTTTGATGTTATTGCTTAATTTTCATTACAATTATTCTTACAAATCTTTTGTGAAAGTTAGATGTAAGGCATTAAAGAATCTGAGATGGGAAAACCAAAGTATTCAATCATGTGAATTAATCTAACATTTCCAGCTTATAAAGAGGAAAATTGGATCTGCATTCTACCATGGGAGAAAAAGATTTAAAGTTTCCTGGACTTTGGATTCCTCATGAAATTGTTTTCAACATGTAGGTGTGGGGTTTTTTTTCCTACAGCTGCGCCGCATGCAGGAGATGATTGCACAAATGCAAGCCCAAATGAGGATGAAGCCTGGTGATGATTAAGATGCTTAACATCAGGTAAGACTTTTCTGACTTGTTTACTCCTTTTACATAAAATTTTCGCAATTGTTATTGTTAATGTTACTTTTACAGTACTTAAGAAAAAATTGAGTGATGTTCTGGGTAGACTAGAAAAAAGATCTGTGCGGGTGTTACCTTTCCAGCTGTTTTTAACACTTGTAAATGCTTATCTTCAGTGCCTTATTTTTTGGATCATCCGCATTTGTTTCTGTTAGCAAAAGCTGCTCAGAAAATTAATTTGATTATATATAAACAAAATTCAAGGTGTTTTGGGGTGTGTAGGCAGCTGAATTTATAGCAGTTTTTTCGAAGAACAAAAAAAATTTTAGACAAACTGGTTATGTGTGCTGAATACAGACTCCCTTGATGTCATATATGATATATAAGGTGGGATCAAAGTGAGTGAAGGAAAAAAAATTCTCATAGTAAATACTCATGCTTTCTTCAGAATGCAGCTCATCTGCCATAATTTTTCTTCTAAATACAAGAATAAAAAATAGAAGGTTATGAGAAGTCTTGTTGCTTAATACTTCAATTTAATACTCTAGTTGTGATTGCTGGTCTTCTGGAATGTAAAGCTTGAATAAAATGGATTATATTATCCCTTATGACCTTGTGGCAGCTGCCAACATTCCAAGCCTAAAATAAGGAGATTTTTTGTTGCCTTTATTTGAACCTTCAGTCTTCCTGTTTATATCAATTAAAAAAAAGTATCCTAAGGAATAAACTTATTCACTGGATTCCTATATAAGCAGATGTTGATGGGTTTACTGGTCTATGCAGTGTGACCTTTCTTTGAGTGAAGTAGGTAAGGGGGAAAAAAAGTAATTCAAACTCAGGTTTCTTACCATCACAGTTCCAAATCTTGCAGATAGAGGAGTCTTCACATCACATCTTCCAACTTCTATACTGAGATACATTTTCCCAGAGTTGGAAATCTAAACACTGAGGATAATTTTGTGGCTGACCATGCAGTGTATGCGATAGCAGTGTCTGACGTAAAACTCTCACTTCCCCAGACAGGAGTTGGTAATTATGCAGCCTGTTAAATATTTTAGTATGAACTGAAGGTCCCAAGTTTTTATGGTGACTTTGTTATCATAGGCCAAACTCTGACTGCTTCTGAAAATGTCTGTCTGATGCAGGAAACCTTATGCAGTGTAAATTATTATTACTGTTTTTTTGCAAAGGAGCTCAATTCTTTCTGTGACTTACAAATCACATTTAATCACATGGAATCCTTTAAACTGATACTCAGTAAGGAAAAAAAAACCACCTTAAATCTAACAGGATCGTCCGTAGTTGTTGGTTGCAGAGCACAGTGTGGCGAATGATACAAATATATTCAGAGCTCTTTCTTCAGTTCCTAGATACTGGATTTGCTGTGAAATCGGTATCTGAGGGCTAATAGGGTGCCGTATTCCCACTAACAGTTAGCCATTAATGGCACCAGAATTCCCTGTGTTTCACAGCTGCTGGCAATACTGGATATGGCATTTATAAAAACAAATTGGGGCATGGTTTGTCCTGGACTGAATTTGCAGCCATGGATACATAAGTAAACAGAGTTCTGAGCATGCTCATGTGCGTCCAAGTTAGATGTTATTTTGTAGACGTTTTACATTGCTAATCGGGACTACATCTTGGACCACTAAATGTGTTAAGCAGGAGAGCTTTGCAAATTTAACTAGTGTCCACATGATCTTGTTGTGATTTAGTTTGAACAAAATCTTAAGAAAGTTAGTCTGAAATATTGAATGTGAACAAATTTGAGAAGGATTTGAATGATATTTTCACGTGTGGAGGTCCTGCTGTTTCTCTGAAATCTGCTAAACTATGTTTCTGCAGTTACTGTGGAAATCATATTGTTTGACAGATTGCTTTCAGGAAACAATTTTAAACTTCTCTTGTTACTCTTGAGATACTGATTGGTAGACTTTTAGTGTAATTTGTTGGCTAATATGCATAGTCAGAACTGCAGTTGTAGTCCTGCTAAACCAGAGTGTTGCTGTGTGATCCTGTCAGTATGTGAAGTAAATCCTCACCTAGAACTTAACCTTAGGGAAGTTTCTCTCACACATGCTAACTTTACAGTTTAGGAGGAATGATGATTTCAACTTCCAGCATTCCCAACAGATGTATTTACTGTATTTTATTGAATTCACTATATCCAGAGAAACCAGGAAACTTGTAATTAACACAGTAGTTAACAGAACCAAACTGCTGACAAATTTAAATATACTTGATATCAATCTTTTGTTCTATCACAGCTTATCCTGAGCATCTCTCAGGTTCTAGTTCTATAAGAACTTTAAAGGATCAGCTCTGCTACTGAAAGCACAGTCTCTCTTCCAATTGCTCTTTTGCACCCTTATCTTTGTGCTGAGAAAAATATGTAACTTTATAGACTATGTAAAAATCAATGTTTCACTCTTTATTTTGAATAAATGCATATTTATTGGGTTTTTTTCTTCAAAAGTCCCTTAAAAATATTTTCCACTTCATAAAGCACAGATATAAAGATGTTTTCAGATATTTTGGGAAACGAGAAGTATGGGGTAAATATCTTCATAGATAAGAGCTGGAGAGTAAACAGTAGGCTAATGAAATGTGATAATATTAAAATATGTGAAATACCCACTTCTAGTTTCAGATGTATTTTGGGGTGGGGAGAAGATTGCTGAATGCTTTGGGGCTTTCTGGAAAGAGTCTGGCATTGCATAATGATTAAGAAGTGATAAACTCAAATCCTCGCCAAAAAGGCTGACAAGTCTGTATTATAAAGTGTTACACAGATGGGATGACTGGAAGGTCTGGTTTGCCTGATCCCTTTTGAATAGGGGCATCTTTAAAGGTTTTATGGAAAGAGCAAAGGGAAAATTTACTTCAAGCAGTTTCCTTTACTTTCAAGGCTAGAGTAAAAGAAGCATAAGGGGAGTGACAAAGGCAAAGACTGCACGCAAGGAATATGTTCGAAGTTTCCAAAGAGGATGGACAGATTTCTTGCTCTGGAGAAGTAGAAATCAGGAGGAGAATGAAGAGCAGCACTGGTGAGGACTGGATTAAAAGTAGGAAAGGAAGATAATTTTGGAAACAGTAGTGAGCAGTGTGCCAACTGCAGTTTTTGACAAAAGCCTGTCAGTACAGGCTTACTCTATGTGATGGTGGTGATTTAGAGCTTTTGAGAGCAGCCCTAACACAGGTGTGTTGACCTGTGCTTTTGCCTGTTTCCTCTAAACATTTCATAGCCTCGGTGTACAAACTGCACTTGGAGGTGTTTGTAGCAGTCCATGTGAAACATGGTAAAGACTTCAAGACAAGCTTGATTTTTCAGATTTTTTGCTTCTAAAATGCAAGACACTGGTATAAAGCATAGTGTTTCTTATATTTGACAGTTGAAATGAGGGATTGGAGAGGAAGGAGATGGAAGGGTAGAATAAGTTACCAAAAACTAAAACTGATTTAGTTTTATTTGGATACTCCAATACGAAATGCTTTTGAAATAAGCGTGCAGTAATTCCAACAGCATATTTAATAGTTTCGCAACTTGTCATCTCAGATGAGCAACTATTACAAAAAGCTGGAATTATTTTTTTAAATTAAATGGTTATTGATGGGCGTTTCTTCTCTTTCCTTCTCTGTTTCTGAAAGTGTAGCTCTTTGCAATCTGTTTTCCTCTTGTTATTCTTACAAATCTGGATTGTCTGTCTTCCACTCAGCTTCAAGATCATACTGGGACAAACCAGTAACAGAAGCCAGGCTATGGAAAACAAATATAGCCATCTGGAAATGTAGTTATGGTTAGGGAAGCGTATTCAGAAAAAACCCAAGCATCTTGCTCTTCAAATAACTGTAGGATGTTGAAAATTCTTTTAGTATAGCTTATGATTTCCACAAGTATTTTAAAGCTTCCTGAGCTCACTAACACTGTTCCATTTTTTTTTTTTTAAGAATGGTACTAAAGGAACCAAACAGCTAGTTCTTTCTACCAATGAATTGACATCATTTAACAGAACAACACAAAGCGTTGTCATAGCAACCAGCCTTCTAAAATGATGCTGCTGAATGCTGAATTGATCTGATGAGAAGTGTCATTTGAGGAAGTAAGGATCATGTTGTAGTTTTTGGCAGCTGAAATTGAGGGCCTAGAGAACGTGAAGCTTGGGCAAATTTGTAGCATTTAGAACAACTGCCTGGTCACTGCCAGTGGATGTTTCTTGGGCTAGAAACTAGACTAGAAGAGCACCATCATTCTCAAGCTCTTTTCAGCTCTTCTAACTGGAGTTGTTCAGCAAACCCTGTGTTGATGGGCTAGCACAAGTTTTTGTTTCCCTTGGAAAGTAGACTTCTGATAGAAATTGTCATTTTTTCCTCTGCTACTGTACAACCGCGGTGCTGGCCTTGTGTGGCTCCATAGGACCTTGAAGGTAACTTGTATAGAGAGATCTTAGCAGGGTCATGAAGAGCCACCTTGTAGCTGGTGCCCACCTGCCCTAGGGTATGATGTGCAGAGCACCAAATGACAGTCATGTTACAGCTTTCAATCCTTGATGTATAGAACAATAATGCTTTCATTTGGGTTTGTTCATCTGAAAATAATGTCTTACATCTCCTTGTTAGTCCATACTGCTCGCAGTTGGTGAAAGTCATGTTCCTTGATTGTAAGTAGAACATAATAAAAGTCAATGTTGTACTTGGATTGTGACCTTGGCTGTTCCACAGCATCTCTGTCTGTGGCGTTTGACAGAAAATAAGTTGTGCGACTCTTCCCAATAGCAAAAAAAGTAGCACTTTTTAATATTGTAGTCTTCAAAACATTGTACAGAAAAAATATGTATCATTAATATGATCAGATGTAAGTCTGAAATACTAGTCAAGCCTGTAAACCTCCTGTACCTAAATATTGTCTGTCTTCTGGCTCTTAAAGAATCTTGCTTGGATTTTTATTTGTCTACATTTTCTGTATGCAAAATTTCCAGCAGTTTGTCAGGACCTATTTCTGTAAGGAAAATTCCCTCCTAGAAATAGCAGTGTATCACTTCTAACAGTGTAGGATTTATACATCTTGAAAAGCACATTCCCATTGAGACTAATTTCCAGAACTGCTTTATAGAGGAGAGAGAAATAGTCTCCCTGCCTCCCAAAAACCAAAACACTCTCTACTTTGCAGACTTAAAAGCGTTCCAAGGAATGACACAATATTTGCAAAACATAAAATGAAAAAAAAGAAACACCCAATAGCAAGTTTTTCTGATATTTTCACATAATTGCCCAAACTGTATCTCAACAAATTTTGTCAGTAAATGGATTAATGCAAATGGGTTCAGTTTTTGCCAAGTGATCCCAGAGAGTATAAAATAGAATATAGATTTCTGAAGGAGTTGCTACAGAAATCTTGTTTTGTGGGGAGATGTCAGGGGTGAGTGGAAATGTATTTATTTGCTTTTCAGTAATGTGTAGATGCCTTAGGAAAGATCAAGTCCACAGTGCAGTGGCTACAGTGGCATTCTCAATTCTTGTGAATACATGCAGTGACACCTTGCACTCTGCCTCCAAGCGGCTTGATTACCAAGGAATGACACAACTGACATATTCCACTTTTTCCTGTATCTCAGTAACAGACTGCTGCATCCAGTACAGCTGTTGGATGCACATGGGATGCAGGAGGTGAGGGGAGGTGCTTGCTGCCAGAATTTCTCGGGCATTAGCAGGCCTGAGGAGTGGAGTGCACAGACGTGCCAGGTCCGTGCCAAAGCCTGACAGGGTATCACAGGGGA
Source organism: Phaethon lepturus (assembly GCF_000687285.1). Taxonomy (NCBI): domain Eukaryota; kingdom Metazoa; phylum Chordata; class Aves; order Phaethontiformes; family Phaethontidae; genus Phaethon; species Phaethon lepturus. Next base: position 36,227 of record NW_010527364.1, read on the forward strand.
CCTGTAAATGGTTCAGGCCACCTTTTGCTAAGTAAATGTTTTCTGAGGAACGTTTCTTGTAGTTCTAGAGCTTGGAGCCTTGTATGTATCTGTGACTCAGTGGGTATTAACCCTATTAGCCTATTAAATTAGCTGATAAACATTGGAAAAGCAGTTCAAGGGCCAGTTTTGTAACTTAGCATATACTTGGCTGATGACATTTGCTATGGGGAAGTATAAAGTGTTGCTACAGACAACAGCAAAAGGAAAGGGAAGAAACTTGAAGCAGTGAGGTCAACAGAGGATGACTGAAATATCAGAAACCAAAAATATTAGGGGTGTGAGTGACAAAATGAGTCAAAACTAGCTAACAACAGGACATTGGTGTCATTCAGTACTCTTTCTATTTTGAAAGATGCCATTTCTCAAAGTTCTTGCTCGTGATTGGACACTCGTAGCTACAACATAAAATGGGTGCTATTTTGAAGAAAAAGGATTTAGGTCAGTGAGAAAATGTAACTGCTTATAAAACAAATTTCCCTCATTAGGAATTCAAAAGTGTACATGGAGAGATGTCAAGTTGCACTGCCATTGTAGTGGTGTTCTTGGAAGCAGCTGAGTGGGAGGCAAACCTATTCCTTTCCGAGGCTTTCAAAACCTTTACAAGTGTAGGATTCCGAGCTGTCTGACCATGTGCAGCAGGGTACAGGCGTATGTAGTGCTAGTCACACTGCTTACTGAGCAAATTTTTTTTAATGCATACTAGAGAAATATATCCTCTTTCTCAAATAATGGTATGAATTTATATTGCAGATGGGGGCATTTATTAAAGCTATGTATTGGTAAAAGGAGTCCCGGGGACTGTAAGGTTGGTCTAATAAAACTGGAGATCAAATTTGTAAAGAACAGCATCAACCTAATGTATCATAAAATACTGTCTCATAAGGAGATTAGGATGAAAGAACAGTGAAATGAATCCACACTGAAAATGCACAAACATACTGTGCCCAAGTATGTCATACGAGCCTATAAAATGTGGGTATTGTGTTGCTAATGCTGGTAACATCAGTGCACAACTGTGCTTATAACCTGAGCCTTCATGTTTATTGGAATTACAGTCTTTTTGTGAGTCTGAAACATCAGTTATTGTTTCCTCCTGAGGTATCTTCTGTAAGATTAGAGTTAGGCAGACAATGGCAGAAACTTAGTTTCTCTCTCATACTTGAAGTAGCAGTGTAGCGCAACAGGTTAATTTTGAATTTGAATATTGAATTTAGTTAGCAATGTATGGACTCTGGCTTTAAAGCTTCAGTGCTGGTTTGCTTGTTCTGGGAAGGTAAGGCCTGCTTAAAACGTTAAGTAATTGTGTATCAAACAGAATTCCCACTGTGAGAATGGCAAAGAGCAAAGGACCCTATTGTCAGCTTTCCTCTCTCCTTATCCCAACTGTAGTCAGCAAGTGTAGTCTGGATGAGTGTTACAGGTGAGTTGACACAACTGTGTTTTCTAGGGTATTTCTTTTTTCCATCCAGATGAACATTTAGATTAAGCTATTTTTTCCTGTTGGGAATGAGCAGTTTTGGGACTGGAGAATTCGAGGTGTCTCCTGACTTCCAAATCTAACATGGCTTCTTAAGCAGGGCCCAATTTTCAGGGAAAGCTGGAATTCTGCGTTCTTCGTAGCAGCCTTTTCAAATGGCAAATAGCTACAGAGACATCCAAAACTGCTAGTTATTTTGAAGTTATAGACTGGTATCCCTTCTTTCAGCCCTATGAATACTGCTGTATGAATGCTTGGAAAAATCTGTTTGCTTTCCTGTTTTACCTGAGCACCGTCATAAATGTGTTTGTGCATGACATCAAACTTGCTGCTTGCTTTAGATAAGTAGTTTTTGTTTTCCAGAAGCAATGCTTCACGTAACAGGCTGACTGAGGTTGGTTTCTTGTGTGCGTTATTGTTGACATGAGCTGTAGTGCAGTTTTCATATTCTTGCAGAGGGGCATATGGGTGCTTTAGAAAGTATGTAACGAAAAATAGGTTCTCATTTATGTGATCTTACTAGATGTTTGTGATAAATATTTGGGGCCAAACTGTGTCTGACTCAGCTGATCTAGTTTTAATGCAGGTCCCTGTGATGCAGTAACTGAAATGCCCTGTTGCCTGGATTGCGCTGCTTTGCTTGGAGGGGTTTTGCACTGCCCCAAATGCTCTGACAGTGCTGAGAGTTTGTCCTTTCTAATGCTCTTTGTTTTCCACTTCTGTTCGCAGCAGTATACAGATCTCTAAGTGGATGGGTGCTCTGTTTTCTTTGACCGAATGGTAACGTTCAAATACAAAAGCTGGATGCCGCAGATCAAGACCTGCGTTAAAACAAACACAAAGTCTGAAGATCGTGTTGTAAAACGGCTTGTTTTATATATTCAATGTTAATCAAGTTATATTGTATCTTTTTTGATTCTTTTGGTAACACTGTCTTCATACTTCTAAATGTGGTTTTATTATCCTTCCTATACCCTTTTTATACCAAAACTGATAGAATACACCATTTGGAGTAGTCATTGTGGTGGTTTAAGGAGTTAATTGTGTATCTGGTAGGTTATTCTGAACAGTGTTGTGATTAATACTAAAAGACTTTGTGGCCTGTTTACAGTAAACGTATGTGTGTTTGCACAGTATCGTAACTTTCACTTGCCATTTTAAGTCATTGTGTATCGCATCAGTTTTTCATAACTTTCTCTATGCTTTTGTTACTTTTGAAGCTTCGTCTCTGGTGATTTATATTTGTGTGATGTATGAGAAAATGTACAAAACACTTGATGATTCACCAGTGGTGCAAAGAAGCTGACTTTTCTAAATCATCGTGCCTTAACATACCATAAACACTACACATGCCAACAACTTCTGTGAATGCCTCTGAAGATTTGTCTTCAGGTCTCAAGTATCGATTACAAGAATTGCTGTCACAGGCATTTTTATCTGTCGGCTGAGCGATGGCATGTGCTGAACTTTTTATATACCATAACACTAATTTTCATTGAAGTTTTGTAATAAATTTTAGCAATTGGAAAATGTTGAATTTTGAAGTGGTTTTTGTTGTTTTTTGGATTTTGGCTTTTTCAAGCTAATCTATAAAATGTTGTAATGGCATCATGCACAGTGCATCATCAAAGGAATTGTGATATTTACCCTGGGGAATGAAGGCGTTTTCTAGAATGTGTCTCCATACAAACTGCTTTGATATCATTTCAAAACAACTCATAAGAGTGTTTTGACTGGAAGTGAAGTAGCAAGACTTTGCATCCACATTTTTTTCCTGAAGTTCATTAGGCACTTACTGACATCTTTTAGGTGGGTAAATACCTTGGAAAATCTTAGCTTATAAACCTTAGTTTATAAATTCATGAATGTTGCTGTTTCCTTTATGTCATTACTGAGCGTATAGCTCTCTTCTGCATGCTTTTGTAGATAAAGATAAGCGTAAATTATTTTGCAAATATGGGATTGAGACACTTTGTCTTCTGTACTAAATTGGGGTGTCTTTCATGTAATGATGAGCCCTAATTTTGCTGTCTAGCAATGAGTGTTTAATGAGGATAGGATTAAGAAACAATTTGCATCACAGGGATGCATGTGTTTGGAGGGTTGTGTTTGGAGTTGAACTGTATAAAATGGATATTACATTGTTATCTCAGTGGCTGCTATAATGAATTTGAAAGAAGAAATGGGAGGGAACAGTTTTGTGTTCATACAAAGTCTTTTCAGGTTTTATGAAGACTTGAATTGTAAGCATGTCTGTCAAGGGGGCCAAGGTGAAAGATTTAATGGTAAACATTTTCTCGTGAATTGTGTGCCATTGTGTGCACCTTTCTTGTTGTTTTTCTTCCAGGATTTTCCATTGTATTTTACAACCTTCTTAAAAATCATATGCTGTCCATTTGTGCTTGTGAAAGTCAGGACAGCCACACCACTCCTGAGAAAGCAAGACTTTCACTACATACTGGATTAGCTCTCTGAACAAAGGTAACATGAAAGGTTCATCTTTCAAAGCAAATTAGGACAATGGGGAAGCAGGCTTTCAAAAGCATCTAGTTTTTGATTTTATTAAAAATGGAGCTTCCCCCCTCCCTTTTCAAAGCAAAGCACTTAAAGTCACTGTCACAGTTCTCGTGCGTGAAGCCCAGTGAACAGACTTTCACTAGCGGATACTTATTATTGATCGATAGACTCTGCCTCCTTTTGCTTTGTGAATTCCAACTGGAATGTTTTCACTCAGAACCTGAGATCCACTTGAACAATAGTCCAAGAAGGGCTTGCAGTACTGCTCATAGCATACCTGAGTGCCTTCCTTTCAACGTAAGGAAATTTTTAATTTTTATGCCTTCTCCCATTTCTTTGATGTTGTCTGCTTACATCTGAAATTGATTTTGTTAATATTTCACAGTTTAATGGGGGAAACATATATTTGTTAAGCCAAGTCTTTGCTACTGTGAAGATCTCTGGGGAGCGGATTCTGACCAGAGCCTGATTTCTGACCTTGCATTGCCACTGCTGTCTCTGTTGGCAGTGCCATGGCCATGGAAGACAAATCCCTTTTTCTGAATTCTGCCCCAGCTGTCTCTGGGCTGACACTGTCCCAGTGCTGGAGAAAGTGCCCACATGTAACTATGTTAATGACTGTTCAAAGTGCAGCAGGATCAAGTAGCGAGTGCCTGTAGTCCTTTTGGTCTTCATTAGATGTAAAACACTGTAGCAGACGATAAAACAACTCATGAAAGGTTGATTGGCTTGTTGGTGCCTTTAATTGTGGTGTAAAGTCTGTAATGGTCAGTGGCACTCTAGCTGTTAACTCTCAGCATATTTGCTTGGTTTTTGTCTGGGTTTGTTTTTTTTTTTTGATGCGTTGAATCAATGGCTAAAAGTGAACTCATGATGAGTTAATGGGTTTTTTAAATATACATGCTTGGGATTGCCAAACTCTGGTCTTGGATGTGTCTCTTTTTGTTTTGACGTGAGGGATAATTTGAATGAGAAGGTAGAACAAAAGGCAAGATAAATGCTGTGATGACTACAAGGACATGAAAAGTTAGTACTGTGCCATCAGTGTCAGGTTTTTGTTCTGAAGTAGGGGAGTGTCCTTGTACTTCTGCAGCCATCACCATGCCAAGCTTATCCTGTCCTGTATTCAGGAGAGTTCTGAGTCTGATTATTCACATGTCCTTGAAACGTGGAAGATGTGACACTCTCTCTGGCTGTGGAAATTGGGGGAAGGAGCTGAGTGTCCTGAGGCTTTGCATCCCCCTCTCCTTGCTCCTTTACTGTTGAGTTGAAGTTTCTATGAGCTGTTCTTAAATCATGTGCTAGTGCTGCTTTTGGCGTGTTTAAAATTCATTCGAGCTCTCTGCTGCCTTTCCTTAAAAAGTTGTACTGACAGCTTTTACCTAAAATGACTTTCCGTATCACCTCTTTAAAGCGGTTTAATGGGAACAGAGCACACATGCCTACTTTGCGCAGTATGGGTACTGTATGATTCAGGCCTTCCCACTGTATTTTGAGATGCTAAATCTGGGAACGCATTTCCTATTTATTCCATTTGTGTTTAGTTTTGTTAGT
>NW_010527365.1:0-327 GCF_000687285.1 Phaethon lepturus
GCATGCCAGACTGCACTGCATAATGCACAATGCATGCCAAGCTGCATGCACAATGCACACTGGGGCCACAATGCATGCCAAGCTGCATGCACAATGCGTGCCGGGGCACGGTGCGTGCCAAGCTGCAATGCATGAGGCGTGATGCATGATGCATGCCAAGCTGTGATGCACAATGCACGCCAGGGCACGATGCGTGCCAAGCTGCAGTGCAGAGTGGGGCAAGGACGCACGCCAAACTGCACTGCGTGATGCATGACGCACACCGGAGCACGGTGCGTGCCAAGCTGCGACGCACGATGCACGCCGGGGCACGGTGCGAGCCAAGCG
>NW_010527366.1:0-609 GCF_000687285.1 Phaethon lepturus
TAGTGGGAGGCAGAAGGTTGGCTGCAGAAAGAAACCAACATTCCCCTGGCATGGTGCCCCTTGCCTGGGCAGTAGGAGCACTGCAGCATTGCCCAACTGAGCAAAAACAGGGTGGCTGTGAGCTAGCCAACTGCTTAGTGCAATATGCTGTCAGAGAGAAACCAGGGGACTCCTCCAAGGTGCTGCTGTGGGTACCAGTCACCAGTCCCAGCAGGAACCCTCCCATGGCCATGGGTCTTCGTTAGGGTTCACATCTGTCCCAGCAAGTAATTGTCCCAGTGCTATGCTGGGCACATCATGGGCTGCTGTACAGCTGGATCCATAGTTGGGTACTTGGGCTGGAGGTGCCTCAGTGCTTCAACAGTGTACTTTTACTATTCAGAGGCTAGTATTGTCTCCTGGACCTCCCTTGTGCAGGGATTGACAGGTCCTTGCAGATCACCAGTTCCAATGGTGACCTGCAAAGGCAGATCATATCAAAGCCCAAGAAGGAGAGAGGAAGAGTAGCAGGGCACAGATAGGCTATGAAGACAATGAGACATTCTATTTGGTTTGCGTGGCAATGTTCTGGTAGCAGGGGGGCTGCAGGGGTGGTTTCTATGAGAAGCT
>NW_010527367.1:0-15853 GCF_000687285.1 Phaethon lepturus
GCTGGAAGGATGAGGGGCTGGTTTCCATCAGCAGCAAAAGGCTCTGCTGCTGGTACCTCTGGTCCTCAGAGGTGGGTCGACGGCACACGCGCTTGCATGTGAGTGCCTTCAGCCATGAACACACCTGAAAGACACAATATCAACCAGGCAAGATCCCAAAATACAGCTTTATAGAGGGAAGATGCGTTTCTGGAAGAGGAACAGAGGGCTGGAACTGGGCGAGGCAAAGGCTCCTGGGTTGTGCTGTGGCTGGACATCTGATGCTGCCTCCTCCGGCACTGCAGCTGCTAAATGGCATGAGAAAAAGCCTTAAAAAAACTCCTTGAAGGTGTTAGTGTTAGCCTGGTCCCATGTCCTGGGACAGACAAGGGATGGCCACTTCCAAGGCCCTGTTGGCAAGGTTTGCTGGGGTTCATTTATCTTTCTCTGCAACACAGATACAATCCAATTCCATGAGCGGTTTGGGCACACCTGGCAGATTTCTTGCTATTGCAGGAATGCAGGACTTTGCTATGGCCTGCTCTCTTACTACCAGACCTTTACGGTTTTCTTTTTCTTTTTTTTCTTTTTTTTTTTTTAATCTCCGATCTTTTGCTCGCAGAAAGTGCTGTGAGATGTTTCATGGTCTGCAGTGCACGGGGAGATGCAGAAGAGGATCTTCAGGTCTTCCTGGACTCAGCATTTACTGGGTGAGCTGAGTCCCTTCCCAACCCTTCCCATGCTCCTAACAGCAGGTTTTGGTGTGTGCACCTGCCCAAGGTGCCCTAGGAGCTCTCTGCCGCTGCAAGCAGCAATGGAAACACTCTGACCAAGGGATGGGAAAAGGAAGCACTCACTCTTAGATACTGATACAAGAGAGGGAATTGCTGACCCAAAGCAGGACAGATCTAAGATGTGTGTAAATCTACGTATCTTGATCATAGATCAAGAAGTCTTGATGGACATGCATAAAAACATCCCATTAGAGATGAGGCTGAAGCAAAGTTTTAGCCCTAGAAAGCTGAAAAGCTTGAGGAGCTGGGAATTCAACTCTGGTCCAGATTTCAAAACATGTTATTTTGATCAAAGACCGTTTCAGTTTACAATCCAAAATGTGCAGTTCGGTTTTTTGTTGTTTGTTTTCTTGGGTTTTTTTACCTTGAACTTCCTCTGAAGTAGTATAAGGTAAATTCAAGAGGTCATCTCATATGAACATAGTGTCCACAGAGAGAGTATCAGTAGAAATATTTACTTGTATTTGATCTGACCAAATAATAATCTAAATAATCTTCATTCTGCACCAAGCCCCCTAAAACTTTGCAGTCCGCTGGGTCCCAATGCCTGCAGGAACAGCTTATGGCTCCCAAACCATAGAGGAACAGCAGACACGGTTTGTCCCTGCACCAAGCTCGTCTCTGCTCCCATCACCACTGGCCTCCTTCTGTGAGCCTGGCATGCACTACTTGCCTCCCAGTGCTGTGTCTTTTTCTTACTGGGAGAGGGACTCACAGGGACTTAACAGCCCTTAACACTACAAATACCGTTTTGGTCTGTTTTTCCAATCTGTGCATGGCATCAACTGCTAAGGAAGGTGAGTTAAGCTACATTTTTCTTTTCAGAAGTAAAAGGTTTTGATTCGGGAGTGGCTAATTTAACTCAATGCTTAATGTTTGGAGTCCTTTATGAGTATCACCACCCCGCAGTCTCCTTCAAAGCATGGGAGTCTGTTATTCCCATTTTACAGCAAAGGAAACAGATGCAAAGACCTGCCCAAACACAGGCAGCAATTGCAATCTGGATTAGAGTGAAAATGTCCCTGAAAACTAGTTCCAGTCTCCAGGGAGACATCAGTGGGAAGGGCAAGCTGGGAAACTCAAGGGGATGTAGCGTGGGACCAAAAATAAGAGGCGTGTAAGATTTTAAATGCCTAAGGTGATCTGGCCAAGCAAGAAACAAGGCTCAGTGGTTCATGTCAGCACAGCGGAGGGCAGAAACGTAGGGAGCGCGTTCCTTAGCTCAGTGGAGGACGAAAGCAACATGCTGGCAGGCTGTGCAAGAAACGCATTGTGAACTGGTTGTTGCAGCTGTGAGCAAGACAATAAGGATGGTAAAGCACCATCTAAGTCCCCGCATCCAGCTTTGCACAAAGAGGGAGCTAAACTCAGCCCCCTGGAATCTGTTGGCTCGTGGTTTGAATTTAGCTCTTTTTGTTTGAATGACTACAAGCAGAAAGGGACCACAGGTTGTCCCAGTTCAAGAGCCAAATTTACCTCCCCGCTTAATTTCAGCCCCTGAGCTACATAGTGTTTCCAGCGGAGTCTCTGGTCATAATTTTCAGGGCATTCTCAAGAAATTCCCCATTTTCTTTTACAGTCTGAGGAACAGCATTTTCTTCCTTCCATTGGCTTTTCCTACGCCAGTCCCTTTCCTCAGGCTCTGTGTGACCCACTGAATGTTCCCCGTTTTCTTGCCTGTGTACAAAATTTTTTTTTCAATGAATATGCATCTTCTCACACACCAAAGGTAGGATATTCTTCACTCAGCCTCAGGGTTGTGTATGAGAGTCACATAAGTCTTTATTCTTCTAGCTAGTAGACTTCAAGATTGGCATTTCAAGGGGTGGGAAGAGGACAAATAGCTTGTTGTAGAGCTCTTTCTTACCTTTCCATCAACCAGCCTGTCTCCTCTTGTTATATTAATCAACTTGGTCTCTTAGGCAAACTGGCAAGGTTGCTTTCACATACGTCTGCTATACTTCTTTACTGAACAAGCACTATGTATCACCTTACACAGGGTTAGTAAAGTCCCTCTCTTTAGCGTAACTCCTTATCTTTACCTGTGAAGTATTCGTTCCCAACCATTGAGAAGTCTGCATCGGTTGTGTCATGAACTCAGCGTTTATTAGTACTTGTAGTAGATCCCATCCGTTGAGCAATGAGAGCACGTCCTACAGCTTGCAGTTAATGTTTGTGCTGAGGGACGTTATAAGTTCAGGTGGTCTCTTCCGTTTATTGTGACAGACCTCAACTGGCCATCTTCTTCCACTTCTGTTCTCTCCTGCCCATTCTTGATGATTTTCCGGGTGGTGATCTTCTTGCCGTTGATCACTTCGGTAGTGGTTAGCACTGAACTGACACTGTGTGGCCCAGCTGTGTCCTCAGCAGAGGAGGAAGCAGGCTGCTCGCTGGGGCTGAAAGAATCCCATGGCATAAATGACTCCACAAAGTCAGAAAACAGGGTGGAGCTTCTTCCTCTTCCACTTGTCCTGTGCCAGTTTTCACCATTGTTTCTGATGTTGTTGAAGGGGTCCCAGAAAACATGTACAAAGGGATCTATCCCTCCAAAGACTTCCCTAAAGGTTTCCTCGAGGTCATGGAATATGTAAGGGGAATCAAAGGAGTTGTTATGACTCCCCATGGCACTTCTTCCTCTGTGGGATCTGCTCTCCTTAACAGACCTGTCATAGAGCAATCGTTTCTGAGGGTCAGACAAAACCTCATATGCCTCAGCAACTGCTTTGAATTTCTTCTCGGCTTCCTCCTTGTTGCTGGGATTCTTATCAGGATGCCATTTTAGTGCCAGTTTGTGGTAGGATTTCTTAACATCATCCTGTGAGGCACTTTTTTGCAGTCCGAGGACTTTGTAATAATCCACCATCTCAAAGGAAAGGTGGGGCTGTGTGAAAGATTCCTGGTACCTCTCTCTCACCAAGGACACGAAGACCAAGGATCCTGATGGTCAGTATGCAGAGACTCCTGGACACCTGCTGCCGCTGTGCTCCTCAGTGTGGGGTAGATGCTCGGTTCACCCCTTGATCTGTTCTGTCCTTTTGCATTACGAGGCCACACAGGGAGAAAAGTGCTGCTTGACCGTGTCCTTTCTTTTTAAGCCTGTGGTCCACAAATCATGAGATTGTGACCTCGGAGGGGGCTCAGCCAATCATTGATCAGTTGACCTGACTTCATTCTAGGGTAGAGCTGGTTGTCACTGGCCTTACGTTTTTAAAGGCAGATGTAGATGCCTGATGTAGCCGTGATGTCACAACTGTGATGTATGATTTTGTTAGATTATTTTTTTGCCTGCACCTGCCAAAACGTGGGATTCTCAGATACTCAATGTGGTTTCATGTGCAGTCCAGGCACGTGTGGTGTAGTGAGGCCATATTACCTCTATGGGGCATATTATGCTATAGCAGCATCTGTAGGAAAGCTGTTTGCAGTTTGGCTACTCACACTGTGGGAAAAGCGTTGATAAATTGAAGAAGACTCAGGGAAGAGCCCTAATATGTGATTAAGGGTTTGGAAAATATTCTCTGGAGAGAGATACTTGGGGAAAGTGTCTTAGTATTAAGGGGAAGTTCAGTGTCAGCTTCATCATAGTCTGTAAGAACCTGCATGGAAACAGAAATTCAATGGCACAGGGATCTTCAGGCTCCTGGAAAAAGCAGTTGGAAGGTGGCACTAGCCATATTTAACTCCAAATAAGTTGCGTGTCCTTCATGATGAAGTTAATGAATCATTGGAATCTCCTCATGTGGCTGTTTTTAACCCAGAGCGGGCCTTTTTTCCTAAGATGATGTTGAGATGGCCATCATGATCTCTTCTGAGTTTATATCCAAACCTAACACTTCCAGAAGAGCTTAGCTGTCACACTGGTACCAAAATAAATGCCGAGAATGAAGCTCATTAACAACCTTAGCCTCTTTTCTATGTCTTCTTTTGGATATCTGTCCCAAGGTGGATGCACGTACAACAGGGATAACACATGAACTCAACACAGACAAGTTCAATTGCTGTTCCTACTCTCTGTTACTCAGAAGGGAAAATGGGACATCAGAGAAGTCTGTTGGAGGGTCCCAGGCGTTAATCCGCTGCAGAGAGTGGGGCTGTGCATGGAAGGAAGGAGATGACTCTGCCTTACGCTGTCTCTTTGCAAATCATCTCCTCCCATACTTGCTTTTGATGATGAGTGCCTGTCGCAGACTGGCTGGCGCACTGGATTATCTGTCTTGGATTTAGTGCATCCTACCCATCTGAAAAGTAGGGAATGTTTTTCTCCTGTCATCCCCGAACGGGGGACGCTCACTGCCTGTCTGTCTGCTGCCTGCAGCAGGCGTCGAAGATTAGCAGCCATTCAAGAGAGGCCACTGCTGTGAGCCAAAAGGGTTTGCAGGGAAAAAAGAAAGGGTCGAGGAGAGGCAGAAAGAAAGGGAAATGGGAGAGACATGCACACATCAAGTAACAAGACCCAAGCTAGCCTGTCAGTCCCATCCCTAGAAACCAAGGCTTTGAAATGAGAAATGTTTTTCGTATCTTAAATCTCAAGTACAAACAATAAAAACCAGCCCAGACTGTGTTCTTTGAAGAGAAAGTACGAGTGACCTGAACAGTGGTTATCAGCAGCGTCATTAAGATAAACCCTTAACATGATTTAAAGCATCCGAAACTGAAGGCAGCACTTTCAGATACTAACAAAATGGTCTGACATTGGGGATGAAAATCAATAGTAATCTGATGTCACTAAAAATACTCAAAAGTGTCCCATGGCTGATGGAGGTGAGATTAGTGTAAATATTTGTATTCTAATCAGTGGCACGCGAGGGCTGGAGGCGGCCTTTCTGTCTATTTAATTAATGGAGTGGCTTTTTAAAAGGATCCTAATCATATGTGATTGTATCTGCTTATCAACATTTTTGCTAATTAGATGATATGGAGGCAGTCACTCTGCTAATTCCCTCATCCAAACGGCATATCCTGCACAGATAAAGTACAGTCTCTTTTTAATAAGAAACAATCATGAGACAGACTAACCTTAATGGTGCTTATTATCCGAGGATCTTTGGGATTTTCTCTTCTACCCACCCCCTCCTTTTCCTTCATTCGCTGCTTCAGTATGCCAGATGGATGCGGATGCAGCGGTCCCTGTCCCCCGTCCCCCACTCCAGGCACCGCCACGTCCAGCCTGCTCTTCCCTCCCAGCCAGGCATCGGGTCTGCAAGGGAAGGGGATGTCAGCCAGGTCGGGGTGGGAAACGAAACACAAGGCACTAATCTGCGAAACGCCCCAAGCTTTCGGTCACCCAGACTGCAGGTGACCCCAGACTTGTAGCCTGATCCCTGACCTTGCTCTCGGCACCCCAACACGCCCTGGTCCAGAAAGGAGTGAGCGTCCCTGAGCTGTGAAAATGTTGCTGCTGTTGTTGTTATTATTATTTTGTATTCTAAAAGGGTCTGGGGGCAAAGAGGGTCTACATGAGTGGTTTCTTGCCAGCCCCATTGATCCTCTGACAAGGCCGGGGTCCTTTTATCTAAATCAACATGAGTTGGAGACATTTGTTCCAAGTCCTTTGACTATCCAAACAAACACGAGTCGCACTTCACGCCACCAGTCAAACTGTCATCGGACGCCTACCCCCAGGGCAGCCTCATCGGAGGGGACGTTGCACTCGCCGTTTCAGCCATGTTCCCGCAGAACATGGCTGGGGATGGACGCATTAGGCTGACCTCCTGCTGGAGGGGACCGGGGGGACCTGCCTGACTTCAGAAAAAGATATAAGAAAGAAATAGAAAAATTGCCCCAGAGAATGTCTCCTTGCCTCTCAAAATACAAGGGCAACATCTTGATAAGAAGAACCTGTCCTAAACAGGTGTAGCTGCCACCCCAAAAGTGTCTGGGTGGACCAGAGGAGAGATGGTGTAGGTTAGGTACCTGGTGTTTAGTCTCGGGAGGTCAGGAGTTTGCTTACTGTTTTTGCAGCTGTGAATATTGAGCAGAAAAGGCTTAAATGATATGGATTACCACCTCCATGGGCAGGAGGGAGGCTCAATGTGCCCCGTGCATTGATCCCACGTGTCAGGCTCAGCATGGAGGTTGGTTGTGGGATGGGAGATGGGATGGCTCCATGGAGTGCAGCCTGGGAGGGACCCCCAGAGGCTGGGAGACAGAGCTGTAGGAGGATCCAGAGATCTGGGTCTCTATTCAGCTTTTCTGAGCCCCAGGTTGGGGCTTGAGGCTAAACCAAGGTTCAGGCAAGAAGACCACCAGCTTCTGGGTGGTGGCCAGGGGCAGGAACCTCATGAAACCAGGCTTTTTGAGGTATGAAGCCAAAGAGGAGGCCTGGTCCTGCTTAGTGGAGTCAAGGGTGAGCCTGACATGCTATTTTATGTTAGATTGTGCCCTGTGCCCAGGGCAAGGCCTTGCTCCAGTCTTGGAAAGCCCAAACGGTGCTGTAACTTGTGTCTATGGACTCTAACCCCAGCAGAATTCAGAGCACTTTGGTTTCATTACCTGGGTCATCTCCATGTGTCACCTGCACTATCCTCATCCAGGTATGGCTATGCTGAGGTTGTACTCAGCAGCATGGTTGGCCGGTCCTCCTACTATTTCTCCTCTTCAGCATGGTCCCTGACCCTCCTTCCTCTCCATGCTATGCACAGGAATTAATTCAATATTGACCGCTTTCCCAGAGCGGTTTCCCATTGCCAGTTCCATGACTGAGGGCTACAACTTGAAAAGAGGAGGGACTTCTGGGCCAAGGATTGTGTTGCAAGCCGTTGAGTCCTGGGGCTTAATGAGGCACTGCTTATCAGCAAAGCATGCTTATCTGGAGCCCGCCGACGGTGTACCTGCTCCAGCCCCATCGTGAGCAAACATGTTTTACCACCCAGTTGCAGGGAGCCGGGAGAACGCGCGCGGTCAGACAGCACGGCTCAGCTGATGCGTGGTAACTCGCGAAGCCGCAGCAACTTTATCACTTCACAACATCCATACATAGCCACAGCCTTGAATCTTCTCAGGGGAAGAAAGGATGATGAGTTACTGTCCTGGGATTTTCTCTCTGTCTCCAGTCAGTGGGAAGTGGTATGTGGAGCATTCATTTAATAAACCAGAGGGGAAAAGCTGTAGATCAGCTTCTCATTATTTCAGTGCTGGCTCACGCCATTGCTTGGGTTTGTGCCTGACAGTTCAGTGTGTTATTTGAGGCCACTCAAGCATTCTGCGGAAATTATACCACCCTTTTCTGAAAGTGTGGGGTTCATCCAAGCAGGGAGGGCCTGCCTCTGTTAGTAGGTTTATCAGTGCCAATTCCATCTCAATTTTAGGTCTCAGTTTGTGAAGGAGGTGCCCACTTTGGAGACCGGTTCCAGTTGAGAGCCACTGCTCCAGCAGGAAACCTTCTGGAGATGGTTCTTCTGATGTGAATCTCTGAAGTAAAGCGACTCTAGGTGGGTAAAAACGCACCAGTGGGGCTGGTTTGCAGGGGATGGGACGGTCCCAAGTGGTACAAAACTTAGGTGAGGGTCCTGGTGATGTGCACATAGACCTGAATCCCCCTGATTAAAAGAAGCAGCCCCTTTCTCTAGAAGCTAAGAGGGAATGTAGGGGACTGCTGTAAGTGTTTGTCCCCCAGTGTTTGCTAGTGTGTTACACCTATGTCCAAGAAGGGGTCTGGGCAATCAAGGTAGCAGGTGGAGGACTGATCGGTCACTGATCACTGGGAGCCAGGAACTGGAGAAGACACTCCACACTGAAGCCATGAGGAAGCATGTTCTGGTCCTGCCTATGGGCATCTCATACATGGGGCTGCCAGGAACAGTGAAATTTCCACACTGCCTCAGCAAAGGTTAAGTCCAAGTTTATTGCTGAGATTAAAAGACTAGAGAATATAAATTGTAAATGCGATGACTTAAGAGGTCATAAATTCGGTGTATAGCCCCATTCCAGAGAGCTTCTGAGCGGTGCAGCCATGCTGCCTTGGGATCACAAGTTGCCCTTGCTCCCATGGCTCAAACCTATGCTCTCCAAAGAGCCCTTCTGCCCTGCCCTGGCTCCTGAGACGGCGGATGTGCACACACACATACACACTGACCGGGGACGCCATCCTTTCTTTGCACGCTGTGGTTTCGCTGCTTATGTGCAGACATGGAGCCCCTGCCGCTGCTTCAGCCCAGAGACCAGTGGTAGTGCTGGAGTAGCATTTGCCCCTGTCTGACTGCAGCGAGGGAGCAAGTGGAGGCCTTGAAGAGGATGTTGCATCCCCTGGGAGGAGGGACGGTCCTCCCTAGCTGGAGAGCCATTGGCATTTACCTGGGGTCCGAGGGTCTTTGCTTGGTGCTTGCAAAGGAGCTCTGTGGTCTCACCCATGTTCTTCTGTGCGGGAACATGAGCTCCTGGGTGAACTGGTCACACGGAGACAGGCGAAGCAGCGTTGCCGCTGAGCTGTGGTGAAGACTGCCAGAGTGAGAACGATGAGGCTTTCGACCAATGCACGGGTCCCTCCCAGTTTTCCACTTACCTCACTGGTGCCCCCCGACCCTGGAGCTGGGTGACCCCCGAGAGCGGAGCGCTAAGGAGAGATTCTCAGAGGAGTCATTAATGAGGATGAGTTGCAGTAATGCTGGATCTTGGCTGTCATTGGGTTTATCCAGGACAAAGTTCCTTCAAGAAAACTGCTTAGGGGTAAGCACCTTTGGCATTATATGCTTTCTTTCATTTTCCTAGAAAGATGGAGAGCTGGAAACCAGCCTGCTTCAAGGATTGGTCCAGCCTGTGCCAAGGACATAGATTTTGGTCTGGGAGCGCTAACTGAAGCCAAGGTGGGGATGCAGCATCCAGTGCCAACCTGCTGTCCTGCGGGGAGCAGAGCTTATGATCACTGTCTGAGCACGGGGAGCTGGGGACAAATCCTGGGGAGCCACCAGAAGATGCCATGGGATGCCTTTCTCCCTAATCAAGTGGATGAAGCACCCACCATGCAGTAAGTGTGGAGGGGATGGGCTCGGCGGGCGGTTGCCCCAGACCTCCTGGCTCCCTGTCCTTGCGCAAGCGCCCGGGGGCCAGCACTCGGGGCGGGCTGTGCTTCGGCTGGCTCGAGGTTAAAAGCCCCAGCCTGTTTTTTGGAAAGCAGAGCCCTGCAGCCCCCGGTGCGCAGGCTCCAGCTGCAATGGCATGCGTGAGTCAGCGCCGAGCTCTCCTTTGGGCGCCGGGGTTTGCTTTCGGGGTCCAGCACAGGGGTCGACGGCAGCGCTTGCAAAAACGCGCGTCAGCCTCTTTCAGAAAAGCCAAGTCCTCGAGCTCGTGCCACATTTCTCTGAAGAAAGTGGGTCAGGCCTCCCAGATGGCATTGCTAGAGTTTTTCCCTCTCCCAGGGTCGTCCAGGCCCGGAGAAGGCAGTTTCGGCAGCGTTGTGGCGCGGAGGTGGCTGCGCAGCGCCGCTCCCTTGGAGCAGCGTAGGTGCTGAGGGTTGTGTTGGGTACAGCTGACGTTTGCTCATTTTGTAGACCTTCTTTTACTGAATGAGCCACAGGAAAGGAGGAGGAGGTTATATTTTTTAAATAATTTTTAATGACTGTAGAATCCGCATCCCTACTGTTTTGCTTTTCGATCTCGACTTGCAGTAAATGTGGCGTTGACGCCACGAGAGCGTGTGCGACTGTGGGGCTGGGCGTGCAGGGTCACAGCAGTCCGCCCACGTGCACGGCTGGGCAGACGAGGCTGCCCAGAGGCAGTGGTCCTGCCTTAGGGGACTCGGGAACCTGCTGCATATATTGGCCAAACCACGCTGCATTTTCCTATCCTGGCTGAAGTCTACCTGGCAGCGGTTTGGTCTGATGAGACCCTCTCCCCTCGCTTCCCTCCACCCTGACCCTCAGAAACTTTGCAAATTCATCTGAAATGTTTGCCATTCCTCAGCACCCCGCTTGTGTGCCCCACCATAACTGCCCTTTCCTGGGACTCGGTTCCGAACGAGGAGCAGAGATAACGTTTAACAGGCAAGAGCAGATGAAAAGGAGATAAAGGAAGAAGGGGGGTTGAAAAAAGGGAAAGGAGGGAGGGGAGGAGGAATGCAGAGGTATGTGGCTGCATGTTGTACTGTGTTTATGCATAAACAGGCACGCTTATCGATATCCAGATGTAAGCATGTGCGCAGGGTAGTATCTCCCGAAACAATAGGCGCTGCTCGACTCGGGGAGCGCTGCCGGAGCCTCCCCGTCAGATGCTGCTGTGTTATCAGGTTGCAGCAGGCGTTCCCATCTAATCGGGGATCTGAGCCCCGTGAGCTGCACCCGGGGCTTTCAAAGCCTCTCCTCCAGCCTTCAGCCTGCTTTGCCTCGCGGAGGAGGGAGGGCAAGAGGAGACAAAAGGAGCCAAGCATCTCCGGAGGTGATACCCGGCGTGGCTGGCCGCCCGGCTTCACGCTTCAATGGGGATGCGGGAGCTGGCGTTGCCCCTGCAATTTGGTGGAGACGGCAGCGGGGTCACCCTGAGGACCCAGCCAGGCTTTGCCAGGAGAAGAGAGCCTGGGCAGAGCCACAGCAAATCACCCACTCTGTTCAGCTTGGGACAGATAACGCCAGCGGGGCCCGAATGGCCATTTGGCCCCCATGCCCTGTGCTGCAGCAGGCAGCGGAGCCGGCCCTGGGGGCAGCGCTGGCAGCCGGGGGCCTTTTCTCTTTATTTTCTTCTGTGTTTTTAAGAAAGGCTCCAAGAGCAAAAAAAAAAAAAAAAAAAAGCTTCTAAAACCTTATTCCTTGCATCGCTCCCTAGCACCAAAACGCAATGACCACTAATCTTACGTGGCTCATAACTGCAAATAGCTCTGGAACTAATTAATTTGACAGTGCAAGCGGCTGCTTGCCTTTTTCACCAAAATCAATTAAGGAAAGGCACATTTCCCTTTCTCCTCCCTCCCCTCCCCGCACCGCTTCGCAGCGAGGCAGAGGGGAGAAGGGGCACCGAGGACCGGGCGCTGCTTTCCCAGGGCTCCCGGGGGTCGGAGCGGGGAGCCGAGCGCGGGAGCACAGCGAAAGGGGATTAACAAGGTGGAGGGAAAGACGCTGCTGCTTCTTCACAACAGGAGCGGGGATGCTCCCCAGGGATGGGTGGCAGTGGGAAAGCTTGATTGCCACACGCAGCCACGCCGCGCCGCGTTCCCCCCTCCCTCCATCCCAGCTCCCTGAAGACCCCCGTGAATTGTCATTCCTTGCCGGCGCAGGGGGGCAATCAGCCCTCGGGCTCTTGGAGCATTTTTGATTTGCATGGCTAATGAGCCCCTCCAGAAGGGGCTGCAAGGGAGAGGCAGGCGGGAATTTCGGCACTGTCTGCTTGCCAAGCGAGGGCAGAGGTGTTTGTTAAAAAGGAGTCGGCGAGGAATTTAGGGAGGCGAGTTTTGCATTTTGCAGGACGCGGTGGTAGGAATCGGAGTGGGGTCTCACGCAGTCTTTTAAGGCTCCTGGCTGTGGAGGTTTAAAACCACAACCAGGGAGAGAAGGCGGCGAGCGTGTGGGAGGGAGGTGCAGCTCCCCTCTGCCCTGGGCTGGGTGCAGGGCGCGAGGCTCTGAGCTGGGGGGTGTATCAGCATCACACCACTTCCCAAAAACTCCAGCAAGAACAGGACCCCCAGACAAACATCCCCCCTCTGCAGTTTTTCTTCTGGCTCCACTTCCAGGTGGAAATGAGAGCCAGGTCTGGGGGAAATGGGTTGAGCCATGGCAGGGCTCTGTGAGCATGCAGCTCCCCAAAAACACCCTTTTCAGGGCATGAGAGACAACTGTCCCCAGGACACGGTGTTGAGACACCTGGCCAAGCTGGGTAAAACCTCCTGAGCATTATTTCTGTAAATGCCTCCATTTGGTCTGTATCACCTTCTCCGATCTCTATTGAAATGCCCTTCTATTAATAAATAACTCCATTCTCCATTACCCCATCTCCACAGCTCACGTTGATGTAACTGGGAATTTGGGCTTGGTTTTTATAGACATTAGAAATAGATTTTATCTTTATTAAGGGCTCTCTCTCCACCTCCCCAACCTTTGCTCCATTGCACCGAGCACGGCAGCGGCTGGAGCGGAGGAAGCAGGTCCCTGCGCCGAGCTCAGCATGGGGAGAGGAAGGAGAACCTCTCCCTGCTTTTAGCCAGGGAAGAAGGAATTTAAAAGGGCCAGGTTCTTCCCTGTGCACTGGTGACCTGTGAGTACATCTCCATAGCATGGTATAAAGCACTTGGGAAAGCAAGGGAGAAATTTTGAATGAAGAATATTTAAGAAGTTGTGTATGGAAAGATTTAGTTCTCAAGGGTTGGTTTGTTTTTCCTTCATGGGGGTAGATACCTGGCTTGGGAAATACCTATAAGGAAACCTCCCTGAATGCAGTCATGCTGCTGAGCCACTGCATGAATTTGGGGAAGATTTTCTTTTTTAAACTGTGGGTTGCAAACGTTCCCTGGAAAATATTTGAGTTTTGAAGTGCATCGGCTGGTCGTGGTTGGGCAGGGAAGTCACAGGGCGGCATTTTTATCCCCGGGTTGGACGGCAGCACGGTTTCTGGCAGGGAAATCAGTGCATGTAAATTAGAATTGTGGTTTCCACGAATACTATCATATATGGATTGGAAGCTGATTTTCCAAGCGCAGTCGTGCCAGGAAAACTTGTGCTCTCACATAGCCCCAGGCAGCAAACACAAGTGACACAAACATGGTGAGGGTGAGTTCATTTACAACTGTGACTGCTCAAAAAGTATTTCTAAAATCTGCCTTCCCTGCTGTTCCTCCCCTGTTCCCCTTCCTCCTCCCCTTCCAGCTATGCCGGAGTGAGCTAGGAGGTTTGGTATCCGGCCTTACGCAGCGGCTGGTGCTCGGCTGGCGGGGATAGGCGCCGCGGCCAGCGCGCACCTGGGCGCAGGTACGGCTCCGGCAGGGTGGGGACTGGATTCCTTCCCAGCCCCTCTCAGCAAACAGCTCCTGCCCCGGAGCCCTGCGTTCCTCTGCCCTTATCTCCCTGCGCAAGGCAAAGCTATAAATGTTATTGGCCATGAAGTTATTCATCCCCTTTCACATATGCAAAACAGGCTCTTCTGCTGGAAATGGGAGCCTTCTTACCAGGTGTGAGAGTTTAAAGATTTTTTTTTTCTTTTTTTTTTTAAACAAAAATCTCTAAGAAAGAAGCACGTTAATATATAGCGACGTTAACAGCACTGGATCTGTATAGACCTAATTATATAAGTCACAGCAAGTAAATAACCACAGTGTTTCTTGCAAGGTAAATATACTCTTGCTCCAGGGATGGCTAAATCGAGGTGCAGAGCAGTGGCCCAGCTGGTCCATACAGTTGGCAGTGGAGAGAATAAGTGAGAAGTGACACACAGGACCTTGAGTTGGGACGCGGGTCCTCCCTTCGTCACAGCCCCCCTCGGCCCCTCGCCGTGCCCGTCCCAGGGACGTGGCACCAGGTGCTGTCCCTGCAGCGCTCTGCAGCTGGCCACGCTGGCACACAGCGGCCTCCGTCCCGGCTGGACGCAGTGATGCTCGTACCAGAGCAGCACGTGGCGTTGGGGCTATCAGCAGAGATCAGACTTTCAAAGCTCGGAAGACCCTATTGTGGGACTTTATCTAATTCATTCTTGTTCATACCTGTTGTTGTTTTAAACCCATTTCTTTCTGAAGAACAACTCAGCTCAATTTTTTTTTTTTTTTGCTAACTAGGAGAATCTGATGATATATAAAGGGATGGGAGATCTGCTACACCCCTCTGACTGCCGAAGCTGGAAGAAGCCGTTCCCTGGTTTGTGGCATGTCTCCTGTTTTATTAAGCTTATGCATGGGCTACGCTTGCCTGTACCAGCCATCTCGTTTTCCCCCCACGCTGTCTGTTGATGGCTCAGACCAAGACCTTTGCAGTGCTTCAAGCCAGCTGAGCCTGGAAACCTCTGGACAACCCACGCAGCAGTTTCCAATTGCTCTGTCCCATCCCCTTCCCCTCTCTCCCCGTGGGGCAGCTCTCTGTGGAGGGTGGCAGGAATGGGGAGAAGCGACGCAGGACGGGGCTTTTTGGGGGAAGCGAACACAAGACCCCGTCCAGCTTCTGTCCCGTATTTCAACTTCCGCAGCCCGACATCAAACATGTCGCTGCAGCCTGAGCCCCCACGGGCCTGACGGAGGAGCAAAAAGAGAGGGCTGGAGGCAGCAGATCCTAATCTTTATTAAATAAGAACAAAGCTTATGCCGGCTAATGAGAAAAACAAACCGATGAAAGATCCGGCGAGCTCCTCAGAAGGACACAAAGAAATTCTCTCTGAACAAGAGCAAGCTAAAAATACTTCCGAATATTTATTTTGCTGGCAGTGGCCTCACAGGCTCCAGATTCGATGCTGCCTCTTTGGGGATTGGCATGGCCGTGGCAGCGATTTCAGAGGAGCGTGCTCCAAACTCTGCACGACGCCCAGAGCCACGGCAGAAACAGCCGCGCAGCCAAGATGCAAGAGCATGAACGGCCTCAGCGCTTTGAGATGACAGCCGGTCCCTGAACACCTCTGTTCCTGTAAGGACAAGAGTGTTTTACTGTCATTTCAAGCCTGTCATCCTGTTTGGAGGTGGTGTGTAAGAGGCAGAGATGCTGCCTTATCCGGTTTTGTCCCCTTTCTCAGCATGGGTCCTGTGCACCAGCTGCTGGGGTTGCTGCCACTAAGGCTCGCGCTGGTCCTGCGCACCCTCTGCACCTCATCAGACACATGGGGACAAGTGGCAGGAAACTGGTAGCGCTGGTGGTCTTATCCAGCTGGAGCCTGCGATGTTCCCCCAAAGCGTCTCCATGACCGCTGCACCTTGCCAGCTCCAGGTCTCCTCCCCGCACCAAGCCGCAGCCTGCACAGCCATCATCAGCAAAGGTGTGGGCGTCGTTTGCGACCAAACCCAAAACCACGTGAAGCTGCCCAGATTGCACATGTAGCGTAGCGAACTCAAAGCTCAGACCGTGCCTGGGGAAACCAGCCAGGGCAAGGAGTGTTTCGGGAGGTCGTGATCAGCCCGGCACAGGCTGCGGACCCCAGCAGGCGAGCATGCACCCGCCCAGGGGTTTGCAGGGATTTGGCCAGCCCGGCTG
>NW_010527367.1:15900-18491 GCF_000687285.1 Phaethon lepturus
GCTGCCTCCCACAGCCCCCCACAACCTACGCCCAGGCTGGTACCTCCAGCGAGGGCTAGCGGGAGGCGATGAGGGCAGCCACGGCGCTGGATCAGACCACCCAGCCGGGACAGGCTGCAGGGGATGCTCAGGAATCGCCTCCCACCTTCACAACTGCCCCCGCTTCCCGTACAGGCTGAGCCCCAAATCTCAGCCCTGAGTGCCACCGAACTTGCCCGAAAACATCGCTTCTAAAGGCAAAAGCAACGCAGCGACGAGGACCGAAGTTCCTCCTCTGCCTTCGCCGACCATGAAACCTCAGCCTGTGCTCCGTTAATGTGCTGTGGCTGAACTTGCTGCCAGCAGGTCAAAGGGAACATAATTTACTCCGGCTTTGATGCATTTGATACAGTTTGGGGTGAGAAGGGAGAGGGGGAGGACAGGAGACAGAGAGGAGAAGCGGTGGCAAGGAAGGAAGGAAGGAGGTTGCCTGTTCGTACGGGAACTGGATGAGAGTGAAGATGCCATTTTCCAGCCAAGAGGGACTTAGCGATGACCAAGAGGGTTTTGAGCGGAGCGGGGTGCTCTGCCGGCCCCGTCGGTGTGGTGGGTCGAGGCAGCCTGAGCATTTGTCTGCAGCCCCTTTTTATCTCCTTTTCCGAGGGTGGTGTTTGCATTCTGCATTGCCTGGAGAGTCCTTTTACTGCTCGGGCAGGACCGTGGGAGGGTCACAGATCCCCTCCTGGCAGCCAGCTCTCATCACGTTTGCATCGCCTTAACACCCTCCTCGTCTTAGAGCCCTTTACCAGCTGCTTCAGGAAGCCTCCCTGCCCAATTTCCTGCTGGAATGAGGTTGCAAGGCAGAGAGCAGGTAAAGGAACCCACGTGGTGGCTTTTCCAGAGCAAGAAACCAGAGGTACCAATTGCCCAACCTACGCTCAGAGCACGGGGAGCTCGCGAACGCTGAGGACGGGCTGACATCAGGGGAGCGCAGCCCTTGCCTCATGCTGCTTCTGGCTTTTTCACAGGCAGCTGGTCCAGATAGTCTCACCACCCCCATCCCCACCGGTGTGGTGCAAACCCCAAAACACCGTAAAAACCCCAACCCTCTACCCTTCTCGCTCCTCTGGTGACCACTGTCAGCCTTGGAGAAGGCAAGGACCATCATGTGCCGGTCGATGTATGTTTTTCTACAGGTACCTGAGCTGTATCTTGGCCGTAGGCTTCAGAGCAGGACTGAATTAAAGCAGGAGCCAGCAGCTTTTGCGAAGAGCCCCTCCTGACGGCAGTGCTTTTGGGTCACAGCACGCACCTCGCTGCGCTGCCGGTGCTTGGGCCAGACGCTTTCAAACACAGGTTGCTTCCCCCTTTTTTTGTGGAGGGCGAAATAGAGGAAAAGGGCAACATCCCTTGTGAGAACTTAAATGTTTTACTCTCCAGCTTTTGTCTTGACTGGCTGCTGTTTACACAGGGGCGAGGAGGCCGGGAGGAAGCGAAGCGATGTGGCTGCTGTGGTTTCAGTTCTCACTCCACCTCACTACTGAGAAACTGGACCCGTGGTTTGGTTTGTGGCTGGGGGGAAGAGGAAAGGTCCTTGGATCCGATCCCTGCTGGGGAGGCTCTCCCAGCCCCGCAGAGGCGCCGGCAACACCGATGGGGGCTTGAGAAAGAGGAGAGAAAACCAGACCCTAACAAACCCCGCTCCGGCTGCTCACGGTGCATTCATATTCACCGCAGAGCGAGGGGTGTAAATTCACTGCTATCTCCTCGGAGTTTGCCGTTTATGCCGTTCATTTCACATAGATGTCACTACTGCCTTATGAGCGCTCCTCCGAGCCAGCCGGTTAAATGGACCTAGTGCATTATAGTAATGGAGTAACTGTATAAAAACAATGAAATCCAATCTCTTTAAACTGATTTGATGTCTGCCTGAACCACAACATTTCCTGCTAATGGCTTCCTTCATTTTGTAACCGTGATCTCCACCTGATCAGATTACAGCTGTTTTTAATTACAAAGCTAATAGAGTTTGTAGGCAGTGTCAGGCGGACGGCGCATGCCTGGGGTGGGCACGGGGCGGAGGGGAGCCGGCGGGGGCTCTGGGTGACTCTGCTGACACGCTCAGCCCATCACGCCGACTGTCAAAACACTGGGAGCAGGGGGCAGCTGGGAGGGACGGTGATATTTTTCGGCGCGGAGCCAGCATGCCGGTCTCTGGGACGGTCTGCGCGACAGCCCACAGCCCTGGGTTGTGCTCCTGCTCTGGGCTCGGGGTGCCGACCAGGCAGCTGGTGCTACCCAGGAGATTCGTAGCATGTTTGGTGCTCCTGAAAGGTGGGTGCCATGGTGGTAGGAAGGCATAAGGGCAGAACCAGCTTTTCTTGATGATGGAGTGTAAGAGGACCAAGGGAAGAAAAGAAAAAAGACCAGAATAGGGATGTGTGGTGTCATTTGACTTCTGCAACTGATGGGGCAGGAAAGAGCGTTGTGGATGACTGACAGTGGAAAAAGCCCTCGAGATTGATGTCTTTCTTATGGGATAGAGCAGTCAGCTGCAGGGTCGGTGTCCTCCGCCTCGGCCCAGGCAGCGAACCCCTGGGGACCGTCTCCAC
>NW_010527367.1:18511-18835 GCF_000687285.1 Phaethon lepturus
TGGCCTTGTTTTGTCCAGCGGTTCATTTGTGTATTGATTGCTCCATCTCTCTGGGTTAGGGGCACGGATCAGCATAGCTGTGGGGAGAGAAGCAGCTTGAAAGAGCTATTCCCAAGCAGCGCTGGCTGGGGACGCCTGCATTCAGCAGAGCGTGCGCATACGCTGCAGGCAAGCCCCCGTTTGACTGCGTGATGGTGGGAAAAAACCTACGGGTGTGTTACGGATGGCAGCTCGTGCTGATGCTTAGGGTTCAGCTGAGGGTGGGCTCAGTTGAAGCTGGCTAAAAAAATCTCAGCGGAGAAACAGCGGCGTCTCCCTCTTGTA
>NW_010527368.1:0-251 GCF_000687285.1 Phaethon lepturus
TTTTGAAAAGATGCTGGATAAGGAAACACTGGATTAGGAACAGGCACAGTAAAAGAATTTACTAACAACTTAGAAAAGGGAGGACTGAGTTAAGGGAAGAGACTGGGGTTAAGGGAATCTTAGCAGTTAATTAATAGATAAGGTTTGAAATCTTGTTAGCTACTGCATAAAGTAACTAAAGCAGGAGATCTGTAGTTCATGATAAACTAACAGGAGCACGAAGATTTGTGGCTCCTCACAAGGACAGTCCC
>NW_010527368.1:437-1334 GCF_000687285.1 Phaethon lepturus
GCACGTCTTGGAACTCATTTCAATACGAAGCGGGGACAGGTCATGCATATGTATAGGCATATTGCGAAACTTTATGTACATGCAACACTTTGCTGTATATATTTGAAGTAAGTGCCGCGTTGGGGTGCGCACGGTTTTTGGTGGGACTACCCCCCCGTGCTGCCCAGCGCTGAATAAACATACCTACTTTACAATCTTACAGATTGTGGAGTCTGTTTTCCGCACGTCAGTATCTCAAAGACAGCAAGTGACATATAGCTCTAGATTAGTGCTGGGACCATCTCTGGACTCCTTTTTAGTTGCTGATAAAACTGAAGTTTTAAATCAACTTTGAAAATATTTATACATTCACATTGTTTTTTCAAAAGTACTCATTAAAAATAAAAACACTTTTCCATATTTTGAATTTAAAAAAATATTCTGAAAAGTTTTTAAAAAGCAGTGTAGATTTAAATCATTGTTTTGAAAGTCTTCAGGGGTTTTTTCCCCCCATTACTGGCTTAATAGCTGAAATTTCTTGATTTTCAATAGCTTGAAGATTTTGCTTTTAAGGAGATCTTCCTACAACTTAGAAACACCTGGAGCAGGCCTTCCTCTCTGTAAACACTTAGCAACCATCAGCTTTCAAGATTTTAGGTTATTCCTTTTAAGAAATATTCCAAGAATCTTTCCAAAAGTAGTATCTTTAACTTCATGAATATTATATTGAAGACACATAATAGTCCTGCAAGACATCGCTCTGTATAAGAAACTGAATACAAGACATAACTTATGCATATTGCTTGCCTTGTCAGTATACTGCTAGTGTCTACATCCATTAAAATATGATGGTTGTGATGGATCTTAAGTTACTTGAGCTATGTCAATGTCGCGGCCCGAAAAGAGCCGTTTAGGACG
>NW_010527369.1:0-802 GCF_000687285.1 Phaethon lepturus
AGGGTTTGACGGGGGGCTTTGTTCTGGACCTTTTCACTTAAAGAGGAGGAAAAACGCTTTATTTCCAGCCTTCGCCTCCTCCAATCGAGGCTATTTTTCCCCCCGTCTTCTTCCCCCTCTCCTCTATTCCCGGCTCACAAACAACCGCTGTCTGTTGAGCTCTCTCCCCGGCTCTGGCCTCTCTCCCCTCTCTCCCCCGGGCTCCTTCGCTATTTATTCTCGAGCACAACAGCCCTGCCGACAGCGGGGCGTTCGCCAGCCGCTCGGAGCCAGCTTTTCCCGTGAGTGCCGCGCCGCAGGGGCCGGGAGGAGCACAAGGATCCTGGTAAAAGGCTCAGTGTCCCCTTCACCCGCCTGTCACTGCCCAGAAACCGGCAGAATTTTCTCCCAGGAGCATCCCCGGCAGGTCGGGACATTGGCTAGAAAGCTTGTGTGTCTCATCCCAACGTGCAAGAAGCCAGGTTTAAAATGATTTTCGTTAGTGCTATGTACTCTCTGCCTTTTGAACCTTCCAATTGTGTTTCTTCACAGGCATCAAATAGAAAGAAATCTGAGCGGCTCCTGCCTTCACGCAAGCCAGAAGCCGAACCTTTGAGAAACCTCAAACTCCCCGTGAGCACGCGGGACGGCTTCTCTGCAACCTCGTCCTGCAAGTCTCAAAAATTAGGATATTTGGGGCTCCCGCGGCCCTCCACACCCGTGGCACCCCATCCAGCAGTGAGGTGGGCAGGCACCGGCTCCCCCCGGCCAGGAAAGAGGGGATCCGTGCGGAGAAAAGCATCTCCCACCCGCGCAAGCCCCG
>NW_010527369.1:897-3686 GCF_000687285.1 Phaethon lepturus
TAATTCAATATAGGATTGTTCAAGTGCTGATTGCAGAGGCAGCGAGAGGCTCTGCCAGGACCCGAGGTTAACCTGAGCCGTTTAACGCTTTCGGCGTAAAACCCTTGGCAAGCGAGACGAGGATAGCAGGGGGATAAAGCGGCAGGAAAGCGCTGCCGAAGGGGATGCGGCGTGAGGACCGTCAGCTGGAGGAGGGACAGCCAAGGAAACAGCTGGGGAGATGGGACATAGCTTTTAGCATCAGGTATTCCAGCCGGGAGGATAACTGATCCTGAAGCGGTACCCGAAACCTGCTGGGAGGAGAGCAGGGCTGCGGCTCCGCATCTCTGCGCTGCCGAAAGCTTCCTTCGTGCCACCAACTTTTTTCTTTGCACCTCAGCCTCATGTTCCTGCAGTCGGACTCGGCAGGCCTGGCTCTTGCCAGAGGCTAAACGTCCCCGGGAGCGGGAGAGCAGCCGCCCTCCGCCATGGGAAGCTGCTCAGCGCGGACTCGGGCGAACGGCCGCCGGGATTTCCCATGGAAACACAGGCACGTGGCCCCGCTGAGAGCCAGGGCAAGCGGCAAAGCATTCCCATACATGAGAAAAAGGGGGGAAAAAAGAGCCAGAAAACAGAGTCAGAGCTAGTTAGTGCTGGGGTCATATGGAGAAACAGGATCCGTCACCCCAGACCACACACCAGCTTTGGGAAAAATACACCCCGCAGCCGTCGGTGCAACCGCAAAGAGCCTCAAGCCCGCGGCCGAGCACCTCCCCACGCCGGGGGGGACAGGCAGCACTGCCTGCCCCGCTGCCTGCCGAGGGGGAGATTTCCTAGCAGGCAGTCAGCAATTTCTCAGCCCACGCTTGGCAAAAATTTCAGCATTGCAAAAAAAATCTGAAGATTTCTTCCTCGTCCTCCCTGCTCCCACATCCCTCGCCAGCACCGACAGCCCGCAGCGCCGAAATGCAATGAAAGGCCCCCAGCGTTCGGGGGCTGCAGCCACCCCCCACGTGCCCAGGGGTGCCCCCCAGCCTGGGAATATTTTCCCAAATTGGGGAGCTCTGAGGCTTGTGTGTTCACTGTCACCAGCGAAATGGGAGGGCAGAGTGGGAATAGCTTTGGCACGACTCAGGGGCTTTGCTGTCCCTTTGCAATCCCCAGCTCTGCTCCCAACCCTTTCTTTTCCCTAGAAATATGACAAAAAGGAGGAATATTTCATTTTAGAACAGATGAGATGGGGATGTTCCTGACTACATCCAGGTATCATGACCAGGTAAGCGCATTGGATGTGCAAAGCCACTGGGAAAAATAAAAGGGGTGTCATGGAGCGACTCGGGCAGATGATTCGTGCCGGAGCATCACCTCCGCCGTGGGGCGAAGTGTGCCCGGGGAGCACCCAGCCTCAATTCTGCCCCAAGGAATGGGCCCAGCACCCGCAAAGCCAAAATCAAGGGAGAGCATCGCCGCGGGAAGGAGGGGGCCGCTTGGCTATTTTTCATGATGGGGTGGTATAAGGCTCGGAGATCGTATTAGCTGTTAAAATTGCCTTCTGCTGGCTGGCCACATCCCGACAAAGCATGAAGATGCATTACCGACGGCCAGTGTGCGTGCAGGAGGAGGGCGAGGGAGGCTGCTAGGGCTTTAAAAGTCTCAGGTCTCCTGGTTTTGCCAGCTCACGCGGCTGTCTGGGAGAAGAGCGGCGCTGGGGAGAAATTAGGTGCCCATAGACGCCCTGCGATCCATGCAATCACACGGTGGAAAAGGAAATGTGGAGCCAGACCGGTTTAAAGCATCCACCCGGGGTGCGCAAAGGACTTTCCACTAACTTCGCTCCAGCCTTTCTGACGTTTCCAGGGGGATCTTCAGCAAAGCCAAATCGCCAAAAAATAACCCAAAACTGGGCCATCTGTCCCACACGGGGCTGAGCCGTGGGGTGGCAGCCAAAGACAGAAAGGAGGCTCAAAGCCACGCGCCCAGCTGCGAGAGCTGGGCTCAGGGGTGCCGGCACCGACCCCCCAGGGACAAAAGCAGACGTCGAGCTCCCTCTCTGCTCCAGCAAGGGAGATGGGTCGGGAGGGCTCTGCGACGGAGCAGGCATCTCAGGCAAATTTCTTGGGCTTGCCGGAGCTGTGGAAAAAATAAGTTTCTCTCGCGTTAATTAAATCATAAGAGGGAATGATAGGAGGGATAAAAGCAGCGAGCGCGGAGCGGCTGGGAGCTGGTGCGAGCCTGCGCTAATGACGGCTGATTTTGCGTTAGCGTGACTGCCTTCGGTTAGCAGACAGAAATCTGCTGAAGCAGAGGCTTTTGTCAAACTCGGGCCAAAACACATCTGTGAATAATTGAACAATATTCATGTCGGAGGAGTCAGCAATTTATCACCGGCTTCCTCCGCAGTCTGGGAGGAAGGGGAACGGCGTTTGGAGGGCGAGAGGAGACAAAGCCAGCTCTGGCTGGTACCTCAGCAGCCGGATCACGAGACGTGCGAGGGTGACGCCGGGACCCCGCGGGCTCATGCACGGACAGATCCCCACGGCTTCTGCTGTGCAAAGCCAAGGATCTGGGAGCGGATGGGAGAGAAAGCCAAGAGGAGGAGGAGGAGGAGGAGGAGGGGAAAAGGTGAGAGTTGTAATAGCAGCTTTGGAATCCTACATCGTTTTTCTCCCCTCGAAAGGTCAGAGACAGCTGGCCCTATTAACAAGGACCTTTGGTGGAGAAAATTGCCTTGTGAGAGGGTGATTTCCGGGAGTGACACTCTATTGATTGCACTGACTGCCCACTCGTGTCATTCAGAGACCGGCAGGGGG
>NW_010527369.1:3725-4359 GCF_000687285.1 Phaethon lepturus
GCCCCCTCCCGGCACGCCACGACCCCGCGGCTGCCTGGCCTCAACTCACTGCTTCACGGGTCGCTGGGGGATAACGCAAAAAATGACGGGAAAATGGCTGGAAAAAGCAAGGGATGTGCACGGGACAGAGCAGGGCTTTAATGTGATCAGCTAAAACCAGATTTGTCTTCCTCCCCATCACGGGCTGCGGGTGCCCGGGGGTGGGCAGAGCGACGGGACCCCCCCCGGGCTGCTCTGGGAGACCCTCCGTGCACCAGGGAGGAGAGGGCTCAGGCGAGCCCTGCTCCTCCTGCTGAGATTTGCCCATCGGCCCCGAGCTCAAGGGCAGCGCAGCGATGCTTAGCTTTCAAAACCGCACCAGCCTGCCCGCACAGATGTCTGAGCAAGCCTGAAGGTCGAGCAAACCGGGAAACCAAAGTTACTGCTGCAAAGAAAAGGCTGGGAGGGGACGCAAAGGCTTTGCAGCATCTCCTGGAGGAGCCGGAATACTTCTTCTTTGAAAGAATCCCCGCTCTCATTTTCAGAACAGTTCTTGACCCACAAAACCGCATCAGGGAAACTCTTCGGTGGTTTCCTGCTGGCGTTTTTTCGGCTGCAAAAAGCCTATCGCGGCTTTCACGCCCCAGCCTGAAGC
>NW_010527370.1:0-247 GCF_000687285.1 Phaethon lepturus
GAAACGTCTCGGCGCTCACCGGGCTTGTGCCGGAGCCGCCAGGTATAAATCTTTGCTGTGACATAAATGGGATGTTTATCCTTGGCTGCGCTCTCAGGGTCGCCGGGCGCAAGGAGGAAGCGAAACGCGACAGGTCGCGGGTGCGGGGGAAGAGGAGGGAGGAGGGAAACGAGCATCCGCAACCAGGAGCCCCGCGGCGCGGAAACAGCAACGCAATAAATAATTTTCCGAGGGAGCTTTAGGAAAG
>NW_010527371.1:0-2098 GCF_000687285.1 Phaethon lepturus
CATTCGCTGACTCCCCTCCTCGCAGTGGGGTAGGGGAGAGAATCGGGAGAAAAAAAGTAAAATTTGAGGATTGAGATAAAGGCAGTTTAATAGGACTGAAAGGGAAGGTGAAAAAAAGAATAACGATAAAAGGGTATACAAAATAAGTGTTGCACAATGCAACTGCTCACCACCCACTGACCGATGCCCTGCCAGTTCCTGAGCCACAACCCCCAGCCATTCCATATGGTAGGGAATATCCCCCTGGACAGCCGCGGTCAGCTGTCCTGGCTGTGCCCCCTCCCAGCTTCCCGGGCACCCCCCCACCTGCTCACTGGCAGGGGAGCATGAGGAATGAGGAGCTGAAAAGTCCTTGACTGAGTGTAAACACTGCTTAACAACAACTAAAACATCAGTGTGTTACCAACATTATTCTCATCCTAAATCCAAAACACATCACTATACCAGCTACTAGGAAGAAAATTAACCCTATCCCAGCTGAAACCAGGACACCATGGCAAGAGCTCAAGCCTCAGTATTAGACACTGGAGACTCCACGCAGGGACTGCAGCTCTGAAATCCAGGTGTTTGTAAAACACTCCTGTCAGCTTAGCTGATTTTTTTTTTTTTCTCTGGGTAGACACATGTGTCCACACAGACACATGCTGTAAGTGTCAGGAGCTGCCGAGCAGCCAGTCTATTTCTTTTTAAAACTTGACATAAGCAGGTAAATTATCGCCAAGTAATGCATTTACCACGAGAGGGGAAATGTCAGCACTGCCGCCACCACCAGAGTGCCTGCCTCCCATTCCCCACAGTGACAAGGAGCCTAAGTTATAGCCCTGTTGGAGAGACAGTGGATTTGTAAATGCCTCTGTCTGTGCTGTTTTCCAGCCCGACCAGAGCCCATCGATCACCAGAGCAGGAGTAAAGCCAGCAAAGTGAAGCAGGAGCTGGAAAGGCGGAGGCACGCAGCTGGAGCCGTGCACGGAGCTGGTGCATCCTTGTGGGACGCACAGCTATGCTGTGCCAGGAGCTGGATGCATGCAGGGATGCTCACATCTGGCCTTCCTCGGGACTTCTGTGTCCTTGCCCCGCTGGGAAATCCCTGGTCTGAGGACACAGACTGCCTCTTTTACCCCTCGATCAAGCTGGTTTGTTTGGACCCGGCAGCCATTGCAAAAGGGTTTAAGCCAAGAACCCTACGGCACTACAGGGTGCAGGTCCCTGTGCCAGGGTGGTGCAAGCAGGGAGCCTTATGGCACATATAGTCGGTGTGAAACAAGGCTGGGTTAGGGATGGGGACTGAGCCTTTATTTGGCCACATCTCACAGTCACTAAATGCTACCAATGCTATTTGCACCCAGCAAAAACCAGACCCTGGCCAAAGAGCAAACAGCCTCAGAAAAGGCAAGAAGGAGGGAAACAGAGGCACAGAGCAGCAGTGTAGCAAGTGGACATGTCCTGGGTTTGATCCAGGGCCTCAATAGTGGACCCTTTTGCACTGTAGCACAGCCAGTGTTGAGAGACTTACCTGTGCAACACATAAACTGCTTTGAGTGAATTTTCCCCCCACAGACAGGCAAAGGAAGGGCTGTTTGCCCAGTGTCTGAGCTGAACCCGAGCAGCCTGGGGACTCACATCCCCATGCCGCAGCAGCTCTCCAGCAGCATCCTGGCTGCTCACACATGCATTGAGCATGGAGATGGCATCCCAGCACTGTGGGACTCAGCAGACTCAGAATCACGTTGGACCCGCACCACAAAAGCCATTCTCTGCGGCTCAGGTCGGGGGCACGGATGCTCCAGGCACAGGAGTTGCTCCATAAGACCTGGTGTGCTTTAGGCACATGGGTGCTTCCCTCACTGTGAAGCTGCCCACCCTCTCTGTAAGCCCTGCACAGAGTTGGGGTGTCTCACGCAAAGGTTAGGGATAGCCAAGGGGTTGCATTGGATCAGGGCACTCAGCTCATGAGATCTTACCTGCAAGTCAGAGGCAGGTTGTTTCCCATAGCCCAGGTAGGGAAATTGAGGCAGGGATGGCTGCTGGGACTTGGGGAACAGGCGAGGGTGGTGGTGGGTCTCTCCTGGCTGCACCATCACTGATAAACTGTAGGGAA
>NW_010527371.1:2115-2443 GCF_000687285.1 Phaethon lepturus
GTCACCCAAGCGTGAGGCCTCTGTGCAGACCACCCCCACCCAGCTGGGAGGATGATCCTGGCGTGCCCAAAAGGCACCGGCTCCAGGCTTTGCTCCTCCAGGCACAGCCTCATGCTGACCACTAGCCCCTGCCGTAGCCTCCACCACAGTACATGGCACGGCATCCTGCCACGTATCCATGCCATGCTCCTGTCAGGCAGCCCTGCCATCACCCAGGTGGGTCTTCAGCCGGAGATCACTGGTGCTGGAAACAGAGACACTGGTACTGAGCATCGACACCAGGACCTGCTGCATCCCCTGATGCATCCCTCGCTCCCGCTGCCACTGG
>NW_010527371.1:2543-2745 GCF_000687285.1 Phaethon lepturus
CGCTCCGTGCCTCGGCAACATCGCCCGGCCATCAATAGTGCTTGGTTAATTAATTTGATGGGAACAGCAGGGACCACATTTTGCATTTAGTGAACTTCTGAGAACTTCCAACCTCATCTTCATAATTGGCCTCATAAATTTGAGGAAAGAGAGAAATCAGCAAAGCTAGAGGAGCGCGGGAGGCGGGAGAGGCCCCGCACGC
>NW_010527371.1:2782-7930 GCF_000687285.1 Phaethon lepturus
AAGTGACTCTATTTGGTGTCCTTATTTAATTTTATTGCACAGATCCATCTTCGCCCGCCCCCTCCCTGCCTAGCCCTCTCTCTCCCGCTCTCCCTGCTGGGTTCACCTAATCATGATAAATTCATATTCATTTCCCTGCCTGCTCCGGCGGGGGGAGCAGCTCCCTTACATTCACCCGGCCTTGCTGCCATTAGCAAATATTTACTCATGAATACGAAGCACCAGCGTTAGGAACCGAACCATCCCCTCTGCACCCCTTTTTCCGCAGCCCTGGCACCCACCCTCCCTGCACGAGGACAAGCATGACGGCTGAGGATGGGTGTCCTCGCCGCAGGGTAGGGAGCAGGGTGGGAAGAGCTGACAAACACTCAGATCTGCAGTGAGTTGGCCCAGGCTTTTTCTTCCTTTTATCATGGAGGGCAGAGAGACGCTTGATATAGGGGGGACAGAAATCACCTGAGCCTCCAGTCTGGACCCAACTTGGGGGTGCAGGGATGACAGGGTGGGAGCAAGGGGCTCTGCAGCAGGAGCTGAGCACCCGTCCCAGCTCCCCGACTTTCCACTCCGTCTCTAACCGCTGCTGCGTTTGGGTTTATTTTTAATTTTCAGGATGATCAGACTCACAGCCAGGGAGGGTGGGAAGGGGGTGTGCTGGGGAGGGGGAATAGCCAAAGCCCCTTCCTGGGAAGCAGGAACCAGGCGACACCTCATTAGAGATGCTTAAAAACTGTCTTTGCTCACCCTGCCTGCACCCATCCTGGGGGCTCAGCACCCACCTCCTCCTGGGCACCCCAGGAGCCCCATCCCTTATACCTTCTTTGCAAGTGTATGGGGTATAGTGTAAGGCAAGCCGGGGTTTAGAAGAGGCAGCAGCTGTGCTGGGGTAAGGGGCCAGGCCCTGCCCTGCTGCGAGGACTAAAGAGGGGTCTCAGAGGAGCAGGGGGCCTCAGGGGATGCCAGGCTGGAGTGAGGCCCTGGCTCGGGGGCTGCAAGTGACTGGGAGGATGGAGGGCAGGGTTAGGGGCTCAAAGAGGAGCCTGTGTGGGGCAGCTCTGTCCCCTCAGTCCAGGGCAGGAGGGACGGCCCAGCCTGGGGCTGACTCACAGTGGGACGCACGGTCCAGCCCCTCGTGTTTCTCCCCTTGCACCAGGACAAGGGAGAAGCGGGAGCCTTCAGCATCAAGAGGCGTCACCCCCCAGCTGCTCTGGACGAGCTCCTTGTCACGTTCCTTCACCTCCTGTCCCTTTGCATCCACCTTTGCATCTGCACCCAGAGGAGGCGGCCTCCATCCATCCTGGCTGCAGCTGGCCACAGGAGGGCCCTCTGCCCCCTCCAAAGCTCCTGGACAGGGATTTGTGGGGTGGGAGGGGAACAGACAAGATACCGGGCCCCTTCCCTCACAGAGCAGGGGACTGGCAGGATATCTGCCCCAGCGGCCTCCACATGACAAGTGTGCACTAGGGCCACCCTCACTGCCATTTCCCAAGGGCTTGAGCGAACAGTCACACTCCTGAGCGGCCCTGGCCCCACACGTCCCCGTGTCTGGCCTCCCCCCTAGCAAAAGCAGCACAAGCAGGGCCAGGGCTTTGATGCGCTGCTGCAGCACCCGTTTGGCACCAGGGTGTGAACTGTGTCCCTGGAGAGGGGAGTGACAAAGGGGAAGGAGCTGGGGGCCAGCAGTGCCACATCTCCCCCACCTCCAGCAATGTCCCCAGCACATGGCTCCAGTGAGAGGGGCAGCCCCAGTCCTGCAGAACAGCTTGCTCTGCAGCCAGAGCTGGAGGCCAACCTGTGTTCGTCAAGGGGTCCAGGTGAGCAGCCCCATACTCAGCTCCCTGCCCCAGCCCAGACAGAAATAGGCCCATGCCCAGGGCTGCTAGCCATAAAGCTCTAGGAAAAATACTCCAGGATCATTCCAGCAGCCCTGGAGAGACAGGGAGACCCCAT
Source organism: Phaethon lepturus (assembly GCF_000687285.1). Classification (NCBI taxonomy): domain Eukaryota; kingdom Metazoa; phylum Chordata; class Aves; order Phaethontiformes; family Phaethontidae; genus Phaethon; species Phaethon lepturus. Next base: position 4,730 of record NW_010527371.1, read on the forward strand.
CCAGCCTCCCTTTGGGGCAGGATGATCCCCAGCCCTGGATGAGGCCAGCTGTGGTCTTGCCCAACCAAGCCTGGTGACCCTAAGGATGGGGACCCCCTTCCCTCCAGGGCTGGTCCCTGCGGTGCACAACCTTCCTGGGGAGAACGTGCTTCTCCTGGACTTCCCAAGGCCTTGGCGGGAGGCTGAACCCCCTTTGCTCCCAGAGAACCCAGCCCAGCCTTCACTGCCTCTGCCTGCCCACACCAGTGGCCCCTGTCCCTCTCCAGCTTTTCAGTCTCCCTTTTGAGCCAATGTTTCTTGCTGCTCATCTCCACGTGCTCCCTTGGCTTCCAGGCTGTTCAGATTCCCCTTGGACAACCAAAGCATTTCCATGCTGTGTTCCAGGCACAGGAGACAGAGCCACAGCCACCTCCCATATACCCTACTCTTTGATGAAATATGGAAAAGCTGACAACAACCCCTTCCTGACTCTACACCTAAAGTAAGAGCTCAGCCCAAGGCTCAGAGCTTGGGAATTTCTCCTTTCTCTGGGCACAGCTGGCCCCAGCTCAGCCACGTGGCCAGTTGGATGCCAGGACAGAGCCAGGTCCTGCTCTGCCATGGGAGGATGGTGGCCAGCAACACCCCTCCCTGAGCTAGAAGTGGTGATCCAACAGTGTGAAGGTCTCTCCTGCCTTCTCCCTGCTTGTACTGAAAACAGGGAGACAGGCCAGCACAGGAGGGACTCCTGGTCAGCCAGAGGGAAAAGTCCCAACAGCTGCAGGACAGATGGCAAAAAGACGGAGATGTCAAGGAAAAAGATGTAAGGACTTTATTATACTTTGAATTTCAAAGCACCGAGACATGCCAGAAGACATTAATTTCTATCAGGTGTTCAGTAGAAAGGCTGGGCTGACAAACGACACTGCTGGGGTCAAGGCCACCCCAGCAAACAACCCAGCCCCTCTGCTGGTGGCCAGCAGCCACGGCTGATGCTGAAGCAACAAACTGTGCAAACCCCCCAGATTCAATGCCCTTGTGCCTGCCCTGGCAGCAAACACGCAGCTTGTCACCGCATGTGACAAAGACACGGCAGAGTGCAGGGTGGGTGGCTGGGTCCCCCACAAGACAAGGGAGCGGGAGGCCAGGTCAGACCCAGAGACCAGCTAGAGGGAGCCCCAGAGTCCTGGCACCAAAACACCTTCCTGGCAGCCAATGCCGCAGAGCAGCACCTCTGCCAGGAAGAACCACTGCAATACCCGTAACTGAGACAGAACACTGAAAGTCTGGGAAATTCATCCCCAGAATGTAAAAACAGTTGAGGTTTCCTGAGAAATAAAATTCACTCCCATGGAACTGACAGGACCAGCCACATGTACATGTATATGCAAACACATACTCCCTTTCTCCAATCAAAGACAGATGACTTCATGGCTTCCACTCATACAAAATGGGAAAGCTTTGCTTCATCCAAATTAAAACTAAATTGTCTCATTTCTCTCTCTGCCTCCATGCCTCCTATGCACCAAACACACAGCCCTGCTGGGTTACATTCAGTACCATTACATTCAAATCCTTTCTAAGCACAGCTTCCATGAAGCTCCAGGTCCACTCCTCTTCTGCACTGAGAAGAAAGGAGCCCTTGGAGCCAGACTAGGGGGATCACAGCTCTCTGCACTGGAGGACCCTCAGCACATGACGGACTGAGAGCAAGCAGGCACAGCACACTGGGGCCCTGCGCTTCCCTCAAGGCTTACCTGGCACCAGCCCAGCCCCGTGCAGTGGGACCCACCAGAGGACACAAGTCAGTTCAGATACAGGGAAGACACGGCAGCAGCAAATGCCAGCAGTGGTGAGAAGGGGGAAGGCCTGTTCCAGGGCCAAGCCAGGCCCTGGCTGCCTTCATACATATGTCAGGCCAGAGATGTTGGGGTGTCTGCTCAGACACAGAAAGAGACACATCCCACTTTCCCCCGTTCCCAAGTTCCCAAGCACTGGGAGGGGTTGGATCACAAGGCTCGGCAGCCCAGCCTTGAGAAGCTCCCCTGGGACAAGCAGGGCCAGGGCAGCCAATGGGCAGCAAGGCCCTTTGGCAGCCAAGGGCTGCCTGACAGCTGGGACACAAGAGGCTGCATGTGGCATCAGGCAGCACTTCCAGCGTGGTTCCAGCCCACAGCCTTTGCTGGGTGAAGCCACAGAGCTCTGCCAGCAGAGAGACCTGCGCTTGCGAGGAGCCCCAGTTTGCTGGGATGTGTTCCCCAGTCTGCAGTCACCTCAGAGCAGCACCCTTCAAAGCAGCAGCATGGCAGCAGGCTTTCACCAGTCCCGTTCTGAGGGCTCCCGGTAAGGCAGCCCCAGCTGAATGAAGACATCTCTCTCAGTGGGAGTGGGCAGTGTATGGCCAGATGCCACCTTGACACCTCCAGGGCCTCGCACCACAGCTGAGCTGAGGGCATGCTCCGAGAGGCTCATGCCCTTGGTCTTGGCCAGGGCCCGCATGGAGCGGTTGAAGTGAGCTGAGCCAGTGAAGTAGAGCAGGGCGCAGGCAAACTCACTGTAAGGCACCACAATGATGTCAAGCCGGCGGTGACACCGGGCCGGCCCAGGGAGGCGGCACACCCCCAGGTACTTCTTCTGATCACCATTGTCCTCCTGAGTCACCAGGTCATCTGTAAGGAAGCCTAGGGAGAGAGAACAGACACAGAGAAGCTGAATGGTTGAGACATGGTGACATCTCCACCCCAAACTCTCCACTGTCCAGACAGCAGCTGAGGTGTCTCATAATGTGCTGTGGGACCCCGAGGGCAACTCAGCCTCAGCCTGACAGCCTCATGCAGACAGGAGAAGTCATGCTGAGCTGCAGCAATACTCCTTCCTTAACACTGGCTGCAGAGCTGCTACTGGAGCAGGGCCAGGACCAGGGGCAGTACTTGGGAAAAGTGATCACCTGCCCTTCAATGAATGCCATTCTCCTCATTGCCTCAGTTTGGCCATGTGTCCTGGTTTCAGCCAGGATAGAGCTGGTTTTCTTCACAGAAGCCAGTGTGAGACTGTGTTTTGGATTTGGGATGAGAAACTGTTGATAATGTGCTGATGTTTTGGGTTGTTGCTGAGCAGTCAAGGACAGTCCAGCTTCTTATGCTGGCCTGCCAGCGAGCAGGCTGGGGGTGCACAGGGCGCTGGGAGGGGACACCGCCGGGACAGCTGACCCAGACCGGCCCA
>NW_010527371.1:8008-18695 GCF_000687285.1 Phaethon lepturus
TCGCCGGGTGGTGAGCAATTGCTGTATTGGGCATCACTTGTTCTTGTACATTCCTTTGTTGGTATTATCATTGTTGTTTCCTTCTTTCTTTCTGCCCTATTAAACTGTGTTTATTTCAACCCACGAGGTTTTTTTCCTAATTCTCTCCTCCACCCCACCGTGGGAGGGGGAGTGAGTGAGCGGCTGCATGGTGCTTAGCTGCCGGCTGGGGCTAAACCACAACATCATGCTAAGAACAGCTTCGAGCACCATGTTCCAGTCCCCAGCCCTCTTACCGCTCCTGTGGAGGCTGTCAAGCAGCTTGCTGAAAACCCCACGGTGAGACTGCCCATCTGGGTGAGTGACCAGCACATCCACATCTCCACAGGTGGGCTTTCCCCGACGGTAGGAGCCACATGCCACACACACGAGCCCAGGCTTCAGGGCCAGGGCAGCTTGTCTGACCTCCAAGAAGAGAAAGAGGGATGAGGAGTCAGAGACCAGTCCCTTCATGCCCTTTCCATGAAGACAGCAAAGGATCTTGTGCCTGCCTTGCGATCTGCCCTGCATCTCCAGGTCTCCACACAGAGCAGACACTGGCGGGGGGGGACAACCGTACACCCACAACTGGCCTGCTGTCAGGAGCCACAATGAGCCAGGGTGGCCACCATCCAGTCCTGCAAATGCCCAGCACACTGCCACACAATACAATGAACTACCATGGGGCTACCATCAGTCATCAGCTCTTGGGGGCACTGGGCTGGAGCTGTGTTGGGACAAGCAGGAAGATGCAGCAATGCTGAGGAGGCAAAGCGTGGCACAATCTGTCAAAGCCTTGTTTCTGACGCAGCAGGAGAGAAGAGGTTTTTAAGCTCTCCCGTGGGCCAGGACGGCAAAGCTCACCAGTTCTGCCCACAAAGAGAATCAGTTCAACACAAGATGGTCACAGGTCCTGTTTCAGGAGCAGAGATAGGCTCATGGAGAGCCTCCCCAGCAGAACCCAACACAGCAGAATATCTGCAAGTATCCCTTGGAGTCCACTCCTATGAGAAGCTCTGCCTTTGTAGGAGAGCTGAGCTTCGTGGCCTGGAAAAGCCATAAATGTCACAGCATTTTAGACTGAACGGATGCCAACATGCCGTTGCCAGCAATCAGACACATATAATCAGAACTTCCTCTAGTGCAGCCACCTCCAGGCTGGACCCCAGCTCCTGTTTTGTGCAGACAGTGGTAATTCTGATGGCTTCATTCATTAAATGCCTAAGAAAGGATCCCAGGTCCTTGAGCAAGGAGTAAAGTATTCTTGGTCTGATTGTGCCAATCACCCTGCTGGCAGCAAATAATTAGGGGCTCAGCATTTCCCAGTGATGAGACCATCACAGAGGCTGGGGTTCAGGAAGGCAGTGTCCATGCCCACAGCCCCTTGTCACTCTTGGGGATCATCCTTCATTAGCAAGAGATAAACCCATTAACCTTTGCCCCAGAGGTGCTCCAAGAAGCCACAAGCCTTTCTCATGCGGAGCAAGCCCTCCTCTGGTGTCCTTGCCCCCCTTCTGGCTTTAAATGAAGATTTCTAGAAAACTCTCAGCCCTACCCGAGAGCCTAAAAGCTCCTCAGATCTCACTGTGACAGGCAGCACAGACAGTGACTAATCCCTCATTCTCTCTCCTGGGCCTGGATCAGAGGTGTGTGCGTGTGTATGGAGGGGAGCACAGTAATCCCATCAAGATAACAATAGACCCACTCCCAAGAGCCAGCTCCTCAACACAGCCTGCCTGGGAAAGGGACCGCTCACCACTGAAATGGCTAATCCAGCACACGGGACTGACACCCCAGCAGGAGCCTGGCAGGAGTGTATTCTTTGTGGCCAGGCCCTGTGGCCGAGTGACAGGGTCATGCTGGCTGCTGCTTCCATGGTGATCAGAGAGCACAGGGGTAGCAATGACAGTGTCTCCCCACAAGCTCTCTGCTCAAATTAGGGTACATTGGCTTAGCACCCCATAATCCTGGAGTGCCGTGGCATACTAGAGCAAGCAGTACCCATCTGCAACCTGAATCCCCTTTGCTTCCAGCAAGGGTATCCAAGCTCTGTACTCCCACTGACAACCAGCTCACAGGGTGCTCACAGCTTCCTTTTGAGAAGCAGCACCAGGGAGACAGCTCAGCAGCCTCAGCTGAAAGCAGACATCTCAGAGAAGATGAGAGGCAGGAAAGAGGAGCTGGAAACTTGCTCATCCCACCATGCCACAAGCAGCCTTTTTCAAAGCAGTGTGTAGAACTGACACATCATGAAGTATCATCCTCCTTGCCAGGCACTCAAACTGAACCTTCCTACAGGGCAAAGTAGGTGGCTTGTGTGCCCATGCCCAAAAAGGTGTCCCCCAAGCCCTGACCCTGCTCAGAGGATAGGCTGAAGAGCTCAGCTATAAGAACGAGGGGCATTTCAACAGCAGGCACCCTCCCATCAGGTCCCAGCAGGTACTCCACTCTGAGCACCTGGGGACGAGCTACTCACAGTCTGTTCTATTTCTGCGGCTTCCTCCCGAGGCATGCGTTCCAGGAAATCCTCGTAGTGCTTCAGCCCCACAGCTTGCTGGCTGGTGAGAGTCGCCTTGGTGTGGATATCATCCAGCGTCCGGAAACCCTAGTGCAGACCATGTGATGATATTCAAACATCTACCAAGACTTTACTTTTCAAGCACTTTCAAGCAAGATTTGGGGAGAGTGTATTTAACCTGTCTCAAGTCCAGGCCAGTCACAGCTTCTGAGATCACATGTAGAGATCACTTGGAGCCTGGTTCCTAAAAGAAGGGATTTAGGCAATCCCACTACCCACACACACCTCTAATCTCCACTCCACAATGACTTTGGATCTTAACTGAACCTGACAAGGCTACTGTTCTTAAGGCACTATGTTCCTACAGCTTGAAAGAAAACAAGTGAAGTGCAGGTAAAAGAACAATATTGCAATGAGGGAAAGCCTACAGCATGAACACAACCATATTTTTAAGACAGCAAAGGATCCAGTCACAAACCAAACACTACAGGAAACAAGGCTTCATTAGCTCTGTGCTCAGGAGATAAACTGTTGTTCAAGAAGGAACCCGCCCAGTGGGCTGGGGTGCCCCTTTTGGTACAACTAATTCAACCTAATTTTTATAACTTCCAGGCAAGGTGGACGGCTGCTGACAGCTACAGGAGGCAGCCGGGCCAACAAGCCAGCAACTGGATGAGGAGTTTTCATGGCCCAGATGCCCTGGTTCAAGCTTGGCTCTTAGCAATGCCACTGCCATGAGCAGTGGGAGATGACCTCCAATCAGTGATATTAACAGAAGAGGCAGTGTGTCCCCCACTCCTCCTATCACACATCTTTGTCCTCTACCCCCATTCAAACTCATCTCAGCTGGGTGCACTCTGTTCTCCCCAAATACACCTACAATGGGACCCAATCTCATAGCTCCTCCCAGAAAACCAGATTCAAATCCCATCTGTGGATATTTGCAATTGGAAATTACTTGTGAAAGTAATTCTCCTACACTCAGCAGCAGTCTTCAAACCATTGAGAACCTCTTGTGTAAGGCACTAAACTTACCTGCTGGTACCACATCTGAGCTGTCTTGACCCCTGCTCCCCAGATGTTGGAAAACAACTCCAGCACGGGCACACTCTCACTGATGTGATCCAGCTTGCGCAGGTGCCCACTCTCCAAGATCTCCAGGATCTTCTCTGCCATCCGCTTCCCAATCCCAGGAATTTTACAGGCTTCCTAGCAAGAAACCAGAGTCGCTACTGGAAAACTGAAGATCACAGACAAGCTGGGGAGCTGCAACCCACTCAGAGCCTGGTCAGCCATTTGATCAGTGATTGGTAAGTGGCAGGAGTAGCTGGATTTGATGGTCTCCTCTCCGGCCCAGGCTTACATAGGCTACATCAATTCAATGCCAAGTAGAAAAGGACAAGCACAAAGAACAGGACTGAAACACTAATGTACTGAATGGCTGGACTGTCACAGTCAGTAAGGCTCAGATCCAGTTAGTTTTATATACTATCTCAAATGGTGGTCAGTTGCTGATGCTTAAGAGGAAGGTGAAAATGTCCCTGCATTGTGCCTGGAGAAGGCATTTATCTCATGAGTGCTCAGATCTGGCCCTAAAAGGCTTGGGCTCCACTTCTCTGCTGTTCTGAAAACACTGCAGTTGGTCAATGAATCGCAGCTCACACTTGCTATACAATTTCCATCGAAGTTGCCACACAGGAAGGAATTCCCAAGGCCTGAAGATAAGCTATTCCACGTACAGAAAGAGGAAGGGATCTGGCTCATAACAGAACTAGGATGCTGAGTCTATCTCCCTGCTCCACCACCCTGGGAAAGTGTTTTACCTGGTAGGAGGTGACTGGTTTGTGGTAACTCTTGAGTGCATTGATGGCTTTGGAGTAGCTCAGAGCTCTCCACTTGTCCCCCTGGACAGAGTAGGCCTTTGCCAGCACTTCCAGCTTCTCTGTGATGCACTGGTTGTGATTCTCCTTCTTGCTCTTGGAGGACTGGGCACAAACCCACTTGCTGGGGTTTGGCTGGGCCACTGTGGAAGAGCTTTCACCGGTCTCCTCTGATGATTTCACAGGGTAGCAGCCAGAAATCAATGCTTCCAGATCTCCCTGGGTGACACTAGCATCTTCTCCTTCACTGTCTTCATCATCAGAGTCTTTCTTTAGGGAGAGGTAGAAAAGCAGCCATGTGAGAATAAGTGCATGCCTCACATATGTCCCCTTGGCACAGGCTGCTCCTAAGAGTAGGAAGCCAGAGCACTAACCAGCCTCCAGGGCATGCAGTGCTCAAATTGCCATCTCTACAAGTGGTTGGTTACATGCACACCATAGCTCTTCACGCCTCAGGCTACACGTGCACCCCTTGAAGCTACGTGCACATCTCGCAAAGCACAGGAGGCTAGAGACTGCTGTCCACCTGTGATCCAAGCACACACGCGCCTCCTCTAGCCAATCCCCAGAGACCTAACTGAGGTAAGACACCAGTTAAGTGAGCAACTGCTGCCAGCAGCATGGTACGACAATGCTGAAATCCCTGGCTGCGGGAGATCCTGACTCCCTACTCCCACTGGGAAACCTTTTGCTGGTCTGGTGACTGCATAGACACATCCCTCATATTCAGACTCTGCACCTTCCACCCTGTGATGCAGATGACAGGAGACAGGCACTGAACTCTTTTCACGTTACAGACACAAAATCTTAACAGGGTAGTAAATTACAACCCCCCATTTTCCCCATGGCAATCTGCAAGAGAAAAGGGGGAGGAAGGAATGACACAAAGGACTCCACATTCCTTAGTGACAGAAGAAAGAAGTAATGTATACATTTGCTGATATCCTCAGCATTAGGATTCCTCTGTGTAGACTTAAGAAACAATGAGCCTTGGCTTCAGGTAACGAACAAAAGGGGATAGAAGTGGGAAGTCTCACAGAGGCTTTGTGGACTGCTTTGCTCACTGGGGTCCCCCTCTCTCCAGATGTATAAACACAGGAGTCCACGAAGATCCAAGAGCTCCTGTGCTGTGGAAGTAACCCAGAATGGCACAGGGCTGTTCGCAATTAGTCCAGTAATTACATGGGGCACACAAATCCTGTTAGGAGTTTCTGCAGAGTGTCACCCTCACTAAGTCAGAGATGTATCCTTACAATCTTTGGTTCTGCTGGCTAAGGAGGTCTGGAGACACAATTCCTGCAAGTTACAGGGCTGAAGTCTTTAGGCAGGAGATGCAGGATGTTTCCCTTTTGTAATCTCGTTTTATAACACTGAAAACTGTATCAGACTGAGGATTTGATAGACTGAAGCAGTTTTTTTTGCCTTGAAACCTTGAAACACAACTCCCTTAAAGCACGGTTCCCTCCAAGGGCAGCAAAGCCTCAGAGTGTTCAGATCTGTTAGTAAGCCCCTTAAAAGCATTTAAGGAGCATGTTATCCAACCACAATGCAAACAGCTGGAGCATGCAATTCCCATCCTCTCAGCCAGCAGTGTAACATAGGTGAAACAGCACATAAACCCCTGACTCTCTATGCTTCACCAACAAAGCTGATTGACTCTTCACAACCATAGGTACAAAATCAACTAGTCCCATTAGTGTCTAAGATACTCCAGGATCCTACAACAGCTGACTTGCTAGAGCTGGGTGAAACTGGCATGTGCATGGTTTGTCTGGACCACAGCACAGGAGCCAGGATAGCAGCAGAAATCCAGTAGCTGAGGCAATATGCCACTTGAGAGGGAGGCAGGCAGCCTTGGGGAACAGCCCCAGGGTTCAAGCTAGTGAATAATTGGCACTGCTTGCAAAGGCTGCCTTGCAGAAAACTACAGCATCCAGATGCTAGTCACACAGTGGTTGCTACAGTCTGACTGGTAACAGGGTTTCCTCACAGGAGTTTACATCCAAACGCAGAACTCCCAGAGCAGCCCCTGTTCAGTATGAAACACTGGCACGCTCATCATCTCCTGGAGAATAAACATCGACACAAGCTAGAAAGACCCTGTGCTTAAATGGAGGCTACTTCTAAGCTGAGATTGCAGCTTCAGCTTTACTATTGTAGCTAGGTCTTAAAAGTGGTTGGTACTCTCTTTAAAGCATATCCTGTGGGTTCTCTCCTCCTCCCTGAACTCACATAGTCCTAAGCTTGGGACAAGGGATTTTACTGAATTGTCTAGAAATACTGCTTTTGTGCATAGACTAACAGGAAATATCATTGCTTGAGGGGATTTAAAAGAAAAAAAGGCAATAAGGCTTCAGAATCTAGCAGCTGTCTGACCACTCAAAGCAAATGTGAACAGAAAGCAGGGCACATACCACAGAATCCGTAACAGTACAAAAGATCCTTTTTCACATTAAGTGTGAGATTTGTTAATAACGATTGCCACTAAATTAGAGTTACAAGAAACAGCAAAGATGGGGTAACTGCAGAGATGACGCAGTCAAGAAGCAGCCAGCTCTGTCTACAGCACACCGGATAGCAAATCTGGAGAGAAAAGATTCCCCCCTACATATATTCAAGAGAAAGCCTAAAACAAAGGAGTCCTCAGTGGGCTGCCAGTTAGGGAGTAACTACAGGGTTTTGTGAAACAAAATTTGGGACTGTGTTAGAAAACAGATGCCAGCATTACAAGGCAGCTGCTGCTCCAAGAGGTCTGGGATAATTTTGCTACAGATAGATTTGAATGATGCCAATGCCCAAAAAGAAATCAGTAAGCTTGAGCAAAAATACAGAGCAAGGAAAGAAAACTAACAGCAGGTCAGAGAAGCTGACTCACAGCAGAGGCCACTAATAAACCAACACAGATATTTTAAGCACACCACCACAATCGTTCAAGTGGCAACCTGATCCACTGCACATGTGTCTGAACAGGGTGCTTGCCAAGGAGGGGAGAATGGGTCAGTACGGCTCAGGCAGAAACACGGGATGAAATATCAGAGACAGCTTCCTGAAAGGGAGATATTATCAGCCAGAGAATATTCCTCAAAAGGACGTAAGGGAAACGTGATCACCAGAGTGAGCCTTGGCCTGATCAGAGCACCAGGACTGCTTCAGCTGGAAATGTTCTGATGGGGACAGGAATGTAAGAGGTGTTGTTTCTACTTTTAACACCTAAAAGGGAGAAGCAGTAACCATGTCCACAGCCTGAGTCTGCCAGCACAAACCCACTGAAACATCCAAACACCTTCCCTTTGCTGAGAAAATCTGGCATTGTATCCCTGGAGGGATGCCCTTAGGCAGGAAAAGCAGCATGCAGGATCTGTTCACAGGGAGAAGGGCCTGTGCGGGAAGCCTCACCTCAGCCAGCTGCTGCTGTCCAAGGGCACCCAGACCTTGCTGTGGGGAATCCTCCACCTGTGCTTCAGTATTTCGTTTCACTACTCCCTCCTCTGCTGGGAGCTGGATCTCTTCACCGCCCAGGACCTGCTGCTGCTGCTCTTTCTGCAGTTGTTCCTTCTCCAGGTACCTGCCATAGATCAGAAGCCTTAGCACAGGAGAAGGAAGACTTCTCAGTCCCCAGAAGTTTGACAAATCCTTCTGCATGTTTTGGGATGGAGCCAACAACCCATATGAATCGTACTCCCTCAGATCACAGATTAATTACTCTGGTTTTGGCTCAATTGCCCAATTTCCATCCAACTCGCTGACCTGCAACTTCCACTCCTATCTACGTCATTCTTGTGACTCCTTCTCCAAAACTTTGCCAAAACATTTTGATCCCAACCTGTGGCTGCCTGCTGCTCCATTCCTTATTTCTCCTTGTGCCTAGTTGTCAATTATCTCTCTACTTTTCATCTGCAGTAAGTAAGAAACAGCACTTAATCCTCAGCATTTTTAAAAGAAATCTCCTTGTTAACACTGATGGATTAGGAATAGGTGTCTTTAGCATCTGTAGCAAGTGACAGGACTCCTCTTAGCACTTCTGGGCTCTATTCCTACTCCACAGAACGGCAACTGGTCACAAAGCCACTAAATTTCACACTCTGTACGAGGAAGAGTGACTTTGAGTCATGGCCACAGGAGCTGCAAGGAGTTGCAGTCCGAGATTTTGAGCAGAGGTCAAATTTTAGTTTAGGATAGAAGCGCTGTAGGAAGGGATGACAGCGTGGCATTTGCATACCTGTGCGGGATAAAGACACCGTAGCCAGTGGTGCTCAGCAGCTTCTGGTCCCTAATGCAAGCGCTTAGCCAGGATGCCTTCACTACCTGCAACCTTGAAGGCAGCTTGGTTAATTTAAGGAGACGAAAGGCCCGATCACAGTCCATGTCTTCAGCCACAATGACGTGCGTCACCTCTGAGGAGAGCTGGTTGTGTACAACACCCCCATTCTGGACAATCTCTTTGTGGAAGATCTCTGCCCTGGCTTGGCCGATACCAGCTTGCAACACGTAGGCAGTGACTGGTTTCAGCCATTCCGCTGAGGAAAAGACAGAGGAAGGAGCTCAGTACCAAAAAAGAAACAATGTCCCAAGCCAGCTGGGCTACGTAATCTCACAAAGGACTTAATGGCACCAACAGTGGCAGGCAGTCTTTGGGGGGCACCAGCTGGACACATCAAAGCAAGCTCGCATTCATGGGCCAGAAAAAGCTTTTTGGGGAACAGCACCTCCAGCTAACAAGCTGAGGTAGGAGTTTTATATTCCATATCATGGGCATGCAGGACTTACCCTCAGGTATCTCTGTTCCTTTCTCTTTTAGAATCTTTGGAGGCATGCTTTTCCCTGAGTCATCCCTCACCTTCTTCCTCTTGGGAAAGGCTTTGACAATCCCTCGTGGCTCCATAGGCCTGGTGGGAAGTTTAGCTGCAATTGCTGAATACCATAAAAAAGAGGCAAGTTGCTTAGAACGGTGTTACACAATCACAATGACTTAAGATTTGCTCATTTTGCTCACTGTCTGTCTTGGTTTGGAGTTCTTTTTTTGTTGTTGCCTTCCAAAAAATGCTTGCCCCAAGGGAGGCACCTGGAAACAAAAATTGCAGCCCACAAGGTCAGAATAATCAAAGTTAGAAACCACCAAAAAGCCACTTAAGAAGACCCTGCTTGAATACCTTAGAAACCACTAAAGCTGAGTTCTTACAATAGAAAGTATTCAACTACTTCAACATTTTGGAGCTCCTTCCTGCCCAGCCAGCAGAAGCAAGTTTATTTCCCAGATATTTAAGCACATTCCCAAGAGGGAAACACCTCTCCTGCTCGGGCTGAAATCCAGTCACCAATAGGAAGAGCTAAAGCAGCTGATAGACACCAAGCGTTTCATACAGCCACAGGAGGAAAATGCCCAACATGGCTTCAGCTGGAAATAGCAAATTAGTAAAGATTAACTAGCTAAGCTCAATATGGGTACAACTACAGTTTTACGATCGCTAACCTTGCAAAAGCGAACTTTGGAGCTTTAACTACTGGCCCAGGCTACAAGGAAGTTCATTTTTCCATAGCTCAAACAAACGCCCAAATCACTGTATATCCCAACAGCCCCTTCCATCCGGCTGCAGCGTTAAGTCAACGCCAACTTGGTGTCCTCTCTGTGCAGCACTTCATGTTTTGCTTAGAGTTTCTTCATGCACAAGCCAGCACAAACCTATCACATTAAGTCTGGAAGAGCTGAAAATGGTCCTGCCTGGCCGTGTCTTCTCCCTACAATCACCTTGTCATCCAAGTGCTAAACACAATCCTCTGGAAGACCAGCCCAGAGCTGGATGCAAGTCCCTGCTTCTGCGAGGAAGAGTTCGGCTTCAGAGGAGGAGAAACCCTGCTATATTTCTAAAAGTTAGCTTCACAGAAACATTTCTGTTTTCAAGACATTTTGACTAAGAAAGCTCTCTGAAAACTATTAGACAAAAGAAAAAACCCACACTAACCCCCCCCCAGTCTCTAGGTGCTTTAATTCTTTTCAGGGCTTGGAAGAGTGTTTTTCCAGGTAGTATTTTAACTTATTTGAGACAAAACCCGCAGGCCAGGCCCCAAGCTTGCCTTGCCAGCACCCTCAGGCCATGAAGGCTTCAACGCCACCAACTCGGCCAGCCCTACGACTAGCAGCACCCAAAACCTCGGGAGCGGGAAACAATTCCCCAAAACCCTCACGGCTGGGCCCAGAAACCGGGGGGCCGAGGACCAGGGGAGGAAGACGGGAGCCCCCCGCGCCCCGGCATGAGGAGGGGAGGCGAGAGGG
>NW_010527372.1:0-19613 GCF_000687285.1 Phaethon lepturus
AGGGGTGAGGCGGCCTGGGAGCACGGGGCTGAGCGGGTCTCCAAAGGCCGGCGCCGGGCACGAGGGTGCCTCTGTGTCTCTAAGGGCGAGGGCACAGCGGGGTGCGTCGGTTAACTCGAGGCTGAATCCGGCCAGCACGACCTGGAACCGACTCAGGAGACCGTGCTGGCTGGGCTCATGGAAAAAAAAAAAAGCTGAATAATATTTTCCCTAGCCTTCACAGGGCATGAGGGAAATTAAATAAAGATAAAAATAAATTAAGACCAAATAAAGACTTTTTGAAAAGTCTCATATCATCTGACCTTCTGTTGCTGTTTTGTTATTTAAAACAGGCAAGAAATATGCGAGGCCTATACAGTTTTTGCTCTCCAGAAATTTCAACATAACCTTTTCTCTAGATGCCAGGAGATCTGGAAGAAGTCTGGAGGCATGGCAATAGGAGATTTCTGAATTAACTAACAAAACTTTGGTCCATGACAACCCAAGAGTTTCTTTTTTTCAAAAATCTAAATCTATACAACAAAATTTAAATCAAGCTTTTAAGCCTTCAGGTTAATCTAGAGGTCACCTTTTAACAATATTTCCCATCCGTCATCTTTAGACAGGAGATACATGGGGTTGGTTGTTTTCTGGGTTTTTTGGGGGTTGTTTTTTGTTTTTTTTTAATACTTACAAACACACTCTTGTTACAAGACACAGGATGGCAGTTATTTTTATACTGAGAAATTTAGCTTTTTCTAGCTCAGGACCTACCTCTTACAAGATCAACATCTATGAGGTCTGGTTTCACATGTCCTGTTTTCTTTGGTTTGTTTCTCAAACCCTGCAATAGGCAAACACTATCAAAATACATTCATGCAGATGACAGACATTATGAAAGAAGAAATATCGATGTGGTCAGTAATTGTATTCAAGCTATAGCGCTATTGAAAATTCAGACAAATGTCAACTTCATAGATTTGAAGTACTATAAAATAAACATTCCAAGGAACAAGGCACAATAAATGCCTTTTACACACTTTACAGTCTAAAGAAAACCCAACCAATTACTGACCCATTAAGTAATTTTTCAAACATAGTTAAGCACTGAGCACTTATCTCCCATGGCTTGGGATTATGCAGACAACATACACACACACTTGCAAGAATTAGTAATACATTTCTATTAGGTTTTCAGAACTTCTGCAACAACTTACTTTCCTGAATCTCTTTTCTCCTTAGATGTCTAATTAAACGTCACAAAAGCTTACACTGCAACTCCTTAATTCCAAACCTAGATAGCAAATCATGTTGTAATGCAAGAGCCACTAATCAGCAAGTTCCACTGTCAGAAATCCAAATTCTAGAAAATTATTTTCTTAACAGTGGATATAGATTAGCCTATTTAAAAGAGGGGGGAAAAAAACCACCACACAATAGGAAAGCAGCAGGAAAAAAAGCAAGCTTATTTTCTTTTAGAAACAGCACCTTCCTTCACTGAAGAGCCAAACTATCTTGCAAAGCTTTTGAGTTTGTTTTTAATGCTAAAATGTGATGCTGTACTCTCAAGCCTTAGAGACAGCTGTGAGTTTATTCTGATTCCTTTAGATTAGGCTCCTGGTGACATTAGCCAATAATGATTCCACAGAGTACAATTCATATAAAGTAAAATATAATCTTTAAAAAAATATATCAGATACAAACGTAACAATGATGGAAGTGAACAGTTTTAATTAAAAAAGCACTTAAATTAGCTGGTGAACAGTAGATTTCCACCACTGTCATATTTCATCCACATGTAAAAACATTTATTACTTAAATATAAACATTAAATTCAGATGAAAGTACAAAAATGAAATTATTATCAAGGAGAGAAAGATGAGTGAAATCTCGTAATGTTAATCTTCGTAAGACCAATATCAAGCATGTTTTTCTAACAGGTAGAGTGCAGCTCAAAATATTTCTCACATCTAAATTCAACTGGATTTATTTTTCATGCTGAAATAAAAATTAAAAAAGAAAAATCAAACTGTTCACAAGGAAATAGTCATCATCCGATGTGTCTATTAGAAAAATAAGAGTTTGCTTGAAACAAAAAAAAACGTAGTGCATAGAACTGAAACATGGATAGGACAAAATGTGCTCTGAGGATGACCCATACAGCAAAACAGTTGTATTGTAGACTTAAACACTGCAGAGAGCTTAACGTGCAAGATTTTTAAAGAACAACAGTCTTAAAACTGCAGTAATTTTATGTGGAATGAGGAAGCAAGCCCACAATTAGAATTGGAAATTATTACAATTCTAGAACCAGCTACAGATTCTTGTGAAATCTTGCATAAGTGAGCCACTCTATTTCATAAAAAGATCTAAAGCTTAAAAATAAAATGCTGGATGATATAATAATTTTCAAATGTATTACTGCTTATGAGCCATAAAACTTTTATTGAAAGTCTAAAGAATGATGTATGTACCCCTCAGAAGAAATAACCCCCGGAGACACATGAACAATCCTAGGAAAAATTCACCAACGTGGCTAAAATTATTTTTTCATTTTAAGAAAGAATTCTGCAAAAAATAAGTCAACAGTATAATCTGATGCACGTTTCATAGGAAAAGAAGTGGGAACACATTGTTTAAAAATTCCTTTGGTGAAATCTCAAAGCTTTCAGTGTCCATGGACCACATTGAATTGGTTCTTCTACTTTTTGCTACGTGCCGTAAAAGAACTCCATTTATTAAGATGCAATTAATAAATTAATAAAAAATCCAGTCTCTTAATGCATCACAAGTATCTGTAATATACGTGAAAAAACAGCAGCGTTTCAAACTAAGGTTAATTTAAAAAAAAAAATTCATAGTGTTCAGGTTAGTTCATATAATTTCTATTCGGCATCAAACACACTTCAGCTAACTAATAGCAAAACTAAAGTTTAAATAAAAATGCTTAAAAATAGATGGTATTATTGTAAAAAGTCTTTTGCACAAATTTTAGAATTAATCTTAGTAGATTCTATTATAGTTCTAACTACACTATAAATTTATAGTATCAGAAACAGATTTTCTAATAAAAATAATATTGTTTTAGATTTCTAAGAAAGTTCATTTATAAACAGGACTGCAGTAGCTTTGAGATTAAAGGGCTAATGTGCAATACTTGAACTTAGTAGTCTGTTTCAGTGTTACTGTTATTACACTAAACTCAGTCAACACAAATTTCATACAGTCATCATTAATTTGTTAGTTATTGGACTCCTGAGCCAGACGAGATGCATTTCAAATACACACAAAGCATTATTTGCAATAAATCATTTTAACAATGTCCTATTGTACAGTAATTACTTCTGTCATAAAGGCGATTGGTTTTCATGCTTGTGGAAAGGTCCCTGAAAACAAGAAACACGCTAGGGTCTCGGTTTGAAGTCAGTTGCGCCGATTATCAAGACCGTTTCCGAAAGCGGCACCGCAAGCCAGGAGGGGGCCGTGCTGCCGGAGGGACGCGCTGCGCGGGCAGCGAGACGGGGATTTACAGCATTGCAAAGATTCAGGCATCGGGTTTGGAAGCACGTCTATAAATACCACCAGCTCCAGCTTAAATGTTAACTCACAGATTTCTGTACCGGAATCGGGGAGCTCTGGACTTCAGGTCAGTAACAGTTTCCATGTAATGCAAACATATTGTGTTTAGCTCTTTAAGTACTGGGGAGGAAAAAAAGCCCACCCACAGGGAAACTGAAGCAATGTACGTTTTGCCAATGTTAAGAATTAGCAATGCCTTGAAAGTCATGCAGTAACAGCATACTTCTTGTGGGCTGTATTTGAAGAAAAAAGGTTAATTGCAAGAAAATGTTAATTAAACTAAACTTTAACATCATGAAGTATGACATAATACACAATCCATAAAACTATTACATAGAGGATTGATTTCTTTTTCTCCAAAGCAATTCAGCAATGTGGCAGACACTTATGGCACTGTTAGTTAAACCAAAATGCAAAGAACGCTGTTAAACAGCTTGTTCAGGGAAACAAAGCCTGAAGTACTTACCAGTCTAATAAACTGTACAAAACAATGACAGCATCATAAAGGAGGAAAAGTAAACTGCAGGTGTAAGGTAACTAACTGAAAGCAAAGAGAGCTCAGATAACTGACATTAGAATTCATCACAAAGAAAAGTGAAAGACAGAGGTACTAAAACAACTAAGTCTTGGCTTAAGATAACTGAAAAGAAAAAAAAACACAACATACTGAGATACAGAAAGACGCAGCACTTTAAATGCTGCAGTTATTAATATGTAAAATAAATAGAGCATAATATGCCGGTTACATTTGGTTACACTCCAGAAGTCTGGTTTTACTTTAACAGTATTAAATACCACCACATACACTGTAAATTACATCAGTGTACACAACCACAGACAGCACCACTGATAACTGGCAAAAAAAAAAAAATGTTGAAATGCTGTATTATTACCTTTATTTCTCTTTGCTCTACTGATTTTTCCCATATTTGTTGATCATACGCCCCAATCTGAAAAGAACACAAAAAACCTCTACATTAGGTTTAAAAGACATTGATCAAACAAAATCAATCAATCTTCAACAAGACAGCAGGTTTTTTCCCTGGGGAGACTTATTTACAAAGAAATCTTTACCTTCTCCATCCCATCTTGGCTGGACTGGATCTAGCTAACCTGTGAGTTGCGACAGGGGGGAGAGGCAAGCAGAGAGCCTCAGCCCCCCGGCGTGGCTCCTGCAAGGGAGAGGATGGGCAATGCCAGCCTCCCTGCCGACAGAGCAGACCTATGGCAGCAACACTGGTGCAGTCACCCCATTAACTTCAGAGAAAATGCCATGCACATCTAGTTGAACCCATACCTTCAATTAACTTACTATTTTTTGAATCATCTCCCCTTCTATTCCCAGTTCCATTCCACACACTTTTACAGCTACGTTGTCTTTAGCTGTTTCTCTTAAGATTGCACAGCAACAAAATGTGTGGTCAGGCTGGTAATCAACTAGATTACAGGCCAGGGAAAAGTCAAAGAAGATCAGGAAGCAGCACTTTTCCCACTGAAGCGCTGGTGAAATAATGTTCCTAGCTGACCTACTCCAAAATTTCTTCACTCCTGTTAAGCTGCTGGTCTACTTATTCATGAAACTCTTCTAAATACCTTAGTTTTGTCTAAATGTGGACAAGTTTTTAATTAAAAAAATAAATAAATGAAAATTAATTGGTTTTTTTCCTAGGCTCTAACCTCACCAGAGCACTGTAGAAAACTGTGGATTTGTAACAATAGAGCCACAGAAAGACTAAAGGTTGATCCTGCGAGCACTTCTTAAAAATCCTAGCACTAAGATCAGTTTTGATGAGTCTGTCATTTTAAATAACCATCAATACAGATAGCCACTGTTAGTTTTAAGACATTGCTGTGCACTTTTTTGTACTAGAAAGCTGCTCTATGACTGTCAGATATTTTGAAGAAGGGCAACCTTAAACTTCAGGAAATTCACATGTAAGATAAAGTGACAAGAACAAGTCACTACATGAGACAATATATCCAAGTTTTGCAAGAAGTTATCAAAGATCATCAGATTGCTTTGACCTCTACAGAAATAGTGTTTCTACATAATATTCAGTAATGGTCTCTTTTACTACGTCCATTTTAAAACCTCTCCATCCCAGCAGTTCTATCTATACATACAGACGTACGTACGCACACACTGCTAGGTATCTGGAGTTTGATTTATGTCACAAACTCTGAGCAGTTAAGTGCAAGATCACTTTTGGGTCACGAGGGAGAGACGGATGCACTTCCCAAGATGCTAAGTCCCTTTACTGACTGTGCAGAGAGCTGATACAAGCAGCTTACTCCAGACATCCAACAGAGAGGCAGGAGGAAACTCCTGTCGTTTGAGCTAACCTGCTTCAATTCAGTTTTACTGCAAAAGTAGGACTTCTCATTCCAGTTCTGCATGACATAAAAGGCCAGAGCACGAGCATATACCTTACACCAGAAAACATTCTTTTGATGTGTCTTTTACTATTTCAGTCTTCAGTGTTAAATTAGAAGACATTAATTAAAAAAAACAGGTCATTCTTGGTTAAAAAGTATCTCTTAACCAAGGATCCAACATAAATGCCAAAAGATATCCAGGGAAGCCAATAGGCAAATACACTCATAAAAAAAAAAAAAAATCTAGAGGCAGCTTCTGTGCCTCTAAACCTGACTCATCAGGTAAAAAAAAAAAAAGAAATCTAATTTATAGCAGTAAAAACCAAAGCATATCTAAAATTGAATGTGAGAAAATGAATTGAATTACTGAATTACCCATTCTTAAATTTAAATACTTCCCATTCACAACAGCTGAGTACCCAAACAACTTCTAGTTTGTTACCTTAAAACTCGGGGGGGGGGGGGGGGGGGGCGGAAATCTACTGGCTTTTTGGTAATAATAATAAATACTTTGCACCTCTCATTTGGAAAAAAAAAAGTAGAATGTGGAAAACAATCAGGGAGTTGGACACAGTACTGGGCAGAATCAAGCACTCGCTACAATTAAAGTAATTAAACCAAAGGAAGTTTAAGACCTAACTCCACCTGGATAACAGCCAGCAATTAAAAAGTCAGTATCTTGAATAACCACTCCACCCAGACATTTATCTCTAATTGTTCTGGCTTTTTCTCTGAATACATTTTAAATGAAATTTCAGGCCTTCCTGTTTTTCATGAAATTTACTGAGAAGAGCCCCGAGGGGGGGGGTTGTGCTGCATAATATTGTGTCTTCCCCTCTTTCACTTCTAAAAAAGATTTCTTTCTACAAAGACAGAAAAGGGGATGCAAGTCTGACTCCCTTTCGATTACGCAAGAAACAAATGTGGAAGCCTTTGTGCCAATAAAGCTGTAAAGCAAACCCAGTATTCCTAACTCCATTCATAGCTGAAACTGGTTTAGAGCTGAAAGAGTCTTTAGAAGAGCAATCTTCTTTTAGCCAAATAGCAGACCATTTGTTTAAAAAAAACTCTAGGGAACAGACCCCTGAAGACATCTGAGGCAAGGAAGTTGACTGATTTAAAATTTAACTTGGTTATATTTTCCTACAAACATTTCTTCTCCCTCAAGGCTAGGTAGCAGCTTCTCTCTCCACAAAAAGACAAGAAATAGGGATTTTACCATACACATTTTTCTTTTAACAGAGCCCCACAAAGCTAATTCTTCCAGCAGGAGGTAAAATGAGAAAGCCAAAACAACTTTAAAGGAGATGCTCTTTTACAACTGCTTTATTAGACTAGTGGATCTGGCCAATCACCTCTGGTCAGCTTTAATTATTAAAATCTGAGCACAGGGCTATTAAGTAAAGGCATACTATTGCAAACCGAAAAGAGTTAAAGGCATAATTACAGACAGCAAATATGATTACAATCTCTCAAAACATTTTTTTTTTTTAAGCTACCTAATTTCAGCTCCTTGTGTTTTAAGAAAGTTTTAGCAGCACTGTAGGGAGCAGGCATATGCGCTCAGTACTTCAAATTTAGACCAGATACTCAATTTCCCTTCTCTCCATCTGCACAAGCATCCCTCCATACTTCTCTTACAAGTGTATCAAAAGGAAGCACATACAAACAAGGGCATAATTCTAAAGTAGCATACTGGCAGACTTCATTTCCCACGTTAAACAAAATTAGGTAGAACTAGTGTTTCAGTAACAAGGCAAGTAAAAAACATAGGCAATAATTTTTTTTCTTCTCTACCTTACATCAGGAAAACACATTTATGGTTTGCAAAACATACCTTGCAGAATTCATTTGGTCTGGTTTTGGCTGGGATAGAATTAATTTTCTTCCTAGCAGCTGGTATAGTTCTGTGTTTTGGATTTGTGCTGAAAACACTGCTGATAACACAGGGATGTTTTCTTTATTGCTGAGCAGTGCTTACACACAGTCAACGCCTTTTCTGCTCCTCACACCACCCCACCAGGGAGGAGGCTGGGGGTGCACGGGGAGCTGGGAGGGGACACAGCTGGGACAGCTGACCCCAGCTGACCAAAGGGATATCCCATACCATACGACGACATGCTCAGCATATAAAGCTGGGGGAATTATTTTTCATTGACAACAAGCTAAATTATAACATATAATGATTACCAGAGATGCTAGACACCTGTATGAATTAAATTCAATAGTGTAATTCCTGAATGAATTCAAGAATGTAAGTTAATCCTAGCAAACCTTCCAAGTTCTAAATTATTGACAGCACCAGTCAATTCCATCTTCAAAGAGTTCTGATTTACAAGTATTTGCATCTAAATTATTTTTCATGTTAAATCTAAATATTAAATTGTCAAGTGGTTGCATGTAGGCTCCAGCTCATGACTATTCATGCAATTCTTTAAAATTGTACATACCCGCAGGACACTGAAAAGAAATCTAGCATTGGCAAAGAAATAAAGCACTAAAGGCAAATAAAATGAAGGAACAGCCTGCTAGGGATAAGATCATTCATGCTTCCAACCTGAAGAATTTAAATATACACAAAACTTCATCAAAGCAAGCCTTCCCCTCAATATGCAACTCTCCTCAGGGCTCCTCCGCAGGTGTTCAGGCTTCCTGTGCCTGGAACTGTTGGGCCAACATGAAGGCCCTAATCAACCCAGATATCTACACATTCCGGAACCCACCAACCCTACCTGGAGTCTCATCCACTACAGCTGCAAGTTTTGCAGTATCCTTCAAAGAAAATTTAAAGTACAAGACACAAGGGTACAAAAATTGTCCAATTTCTAAGTATACAACAATATATTTATAAAAAGCATTACTATGCTTTTAAAACCTGTTCAAGACTTAGTGCAAGACTGTTTGGATAACAGCTTGTCACTGGTATTTTCAATCCATCAGTCCAGCCTAGAGTTGGCAATAGGCTTTTATTAGCAAACTATACAACACTATCCCAATTTTAATCTAATTCATCACAGAAATTTATTCTAATTTAATTTATAAGATATCTAAATAAAAAGAATTTGAAATTTGTATTCTATAGCATGTATTTATTTATTAAGATTTGGCAGAAAATAAATTAACAAAGAAAGTTTGTCTTGATCTTTTTAAAATTATTTGTTAATTCAAGTTAGATAATGAGCCTATTTTATAATATTTAAGTGTAACTTTCTTCACCGAGCATCTAACAGCAACACAATCCTGTTGTAGGGAACCTGTCAGTAGTATGTTACAGATATAAAAAATTGTGGTATAATCTACCTGCAGCAGAGATAGATAAACTAGCAGATGTTATTTTATACACATATAGTTTAAATCATCCATCGCAGGCTACCTCAATGCCAACATTCTATCCAGTCTATCCAGACCAGTTACCTCTAAAATGTTCAGTTCTCAAGACACCATGCCTCAATAAATTCAAAGCAAAGAAGATGAAAGGAATTCTGTTCCTTTAGGTATTTGCAGAATTAAAAACTATTCTTCAAGCAGCTGTTAAAATTTTCAGCATATAAGGGATTACATGCAGAGACTGAAAACTCTGCTAGTCTTATTTCACAATGGAAAAGTGGGGCTTTAGCATCCTAAATTGACTAAGCATAATAAA
This sequence comes from Phaethon lepturus, assembly GCF_000687285.1. NCBI lineage: Eukaryota > Metazoa > Chordata > Aves > Phaethontiformes > Phaethontidae > Phaethon > Phaethon lepturus. Next base: position 9,578 of record NW_010527372.1, read on the forward strand.
CTTTCAAATAGATTGGGGGGGGGTTGTCCTCAAAAGTAATTAATTGTCAAAAAAAGTATTAATTCGTATGTGACTGGGCTGGGATATAAAGCTACACAATTACACATTTGACAAAATGAAACTAAACTCACCTGATAAAGCCAGCTCTTTACTGAAATATTAAATAAATATGAGATCCTTTTTAAGTGCTGACTCCTCATAATGTTTTCTGTTTTTAAGAGATATGTGCATCTCTTGAAATTACCTAAAATAATTGCACTTATTCTTTCTCAAATATCTCAGAAAGCATTTGATCACAATTTGATCACAATATCTAAAACTTGTTTGGCACCTGTGCAGTTTGGTTTTATAACATTAACAGCAATTACACTAAGTAAAAAGTTCAGCTACTGAAAACACAGCTAATTTTTACTTCAAATAAAGATCAGTGTGAAGGGTTTCTGCACTGCATAATACTTCTTCCCAGTGTCTTTCTCATACCAAGCCATATGTGCATCAAGATTGAATTTGAGCTTTGTGAATGACACCGATATTCACTTTAAGCTAATGTAGTGATGGTATCAATGTGTAGCCCAATACTCACAAGGCCTTCTGATTCTAATGGAATCGATCAATATTTCAGGAGACATTTATAATTTATGGCCAAGCAGACTAGAAAGATTATAATCCTAAGAATACATAGTATTTCCTGCTGGATCTTAAAACTTTAATGTTTATCAATAATGAAACCTGCATGCTAAGCTTTGCTCTTTAAAACCTCTAAATACTTTTACAAGCAACATCACAATAGTATTACAAATCCAAAAGATACAAGATACAGAGCATGGTAAATAAAAAAACAAGTTGCTTCCTTGGACTGTCTACCAAGGAAATTAAGACCTTAAGACCTTATTAAAATATTTAGTGTTAACATATTAGCTTTTTATTAACTTTTACAGTCCAACATTCTTCCAAAAACGGTATGATTTTATGTATCAATTTTAATATTAAGATATCAATGCATAAATAATTTCTACACATGTAATATTAATTTTCAAAATATCTTTTAAAATGCTTCATATTTAGTTTATGTTGAAGTATACATTTTCAGATATTAGACAAGTAATTTCTCATTTTTGCAAATCTTGTAAAAGAATTATTAAAAGTTATTTTAAAGCCCATTTTATTTCTTACATAAACTGATCCCCATTGCAGCAAAGGCAATAATCTAGTAGCTCAGCAGTATAATTCTCTCTCTTGGATTAGATTTCTCCTGTTAGGATGATTTTTTTTCCCAGGATGTTTTTCATTTTCAAGGGTGGTGAGGTTTTTTCAATTTTGTTTATGGTGGATATGCGGACCAGACAAACTAAGACAAACCTAGCTAATAAACCAGACATCGAAATCACTATGTAAGAGTTGTACACTGTCTGCTAATAGCAGAGAGTTTAGTAACTTTTAGTCAAATGGAGGACAATGAAGGGAATAAAACTATATACCCTAAGCTTCGGATTTATGACTACTCAGTTGTTACCTCTGATTACTAAAAAGTTCTGGGATTCAAGGGGAATCCCTTCTCCTTTTTCAGCCACAGAGGGAGAGCTGAAACCAGCTATTTGGAGTAAAATTAAGCAATTCAAACTTTGAAGAGTTACTTATTTGTAACTGTTTGAATTACGAAGTATTGAACGGCTTAAATTCTGGCAATAACTGCAACAGCACTGGACTTGCAGCCATTTCACTGAACAGTAATTTTACCAAAGCTTACTTCGAAGATACTGTCCCTTTCAGAGTACAATAATACATAATTAAACATTTATCAACTATGTATTAATAGTTTTTCAGTATCATTCATTACAGATTAATTCCTGGTAACATCAATCAGCCCTACTTATTGCCCTCAGTAATGGTTTACAGATTTTAGCGTGTATACTAAAAACATGAAACATCTTTTTTCATGACAAAATTAAATATAAAGGAAAATTATATACATAAGAATAGTTAGAAACAGTTTGCAGGTTAAACTAAAGTACAGGGATAACCAACACCTACTCCAGGCCATTTCCTAGTGACATGATCACTAGGGGTAACTTCAGGTACCATTTCTTTGGCTTAAGTGCACTATAGAGCAAAACTCAGAAATTCCCACATTCTAACTTGTGTTCATTGCCACTCATGCAATCCCTGCAAACCTCTGAGAAGAGCCTGGCAACGTCCTCTCCAGAGCCTCCAAAGCAGTAGCTGTGATAGCAGTAAGCTCTCCCCTCTGCCCTCTCCTCTTGAGGCTGAGCAAACCAAAATCTCTGACTCCTCGTACACCACATGCTTCAGCCCCATAACAATCTTGGTGGCCCTCTGCTGTGCTTGCCAAGGAATGCCAATGCCTTTCTTGTACTGGACAGCCCAAAGCTGGACACAGCACCCTAGATGCTGTCACACACAAGCTGAACAGAGGGGAATAAATCCATCCCTTGACCCGCTGGCTACACTATTGCTAATATAGCCCTGTTATTCTCCAAGTGTTAAGGATTTAAGACCTCTGCAATACTTTTTGCACAAAACAAAGCAGCCTCAAAACATAACTGGGAAAAGAAAACCACTCTGACAGCTTCATTATTCAGTATAATTCCCTGAAGACCATTGAAAATCCAGCAATTTTACCAGTATTGCAATTAGGATTTTAAAACAGTTCTGCCCTCGCATCCCTGACCATTTCCACTTCCCATGGCAAACTTTCCTTGTGCCAGCGCATTCTGGGTGGCCAAAAGATCAATTGGATCACTCAGGCAGAGAAAAAAAAAGTTAGGTTATGGTTTCACAAGGCATACTGAAACAATTCAAGAATCAGTATTACACACAGAGGGATTTCAGCTCTTCGCTCTCCACACCCCACACCCCCCCCATTAGATAGGTTCAGCTCCTTATTGATTCACAGTCTTAATTTTAACTGGATTAGTCCCCGAACCAAATTCACCAGATAACTGCATGAAAGTCCTGTGGGAAGGCAAAGCAGGCATGGGAGTCAACAGCCAGGCAAAACACAAGCCTGCTTTCATTCAGCCACCGTGCCAGTTTTTGAGTCATCTTTTGCACAAGATTCAGAAACTTGGGGTTTGCCTCTCTGAAACCAGGTGCAGAAGGCAATCCCCACTGTTTGGTCAGATGACAACTTGAGTACCCAATCCCTGCCCTATGTGAAAGCTCTTCTAAATATACTTTTTCCTCAGTGCTTTCAAAAATAGCAAGCTCCAACACTTGTCAAGTTTTGGCACTTGAAGGCAGACCTTTTTGAACTGATGCAATTCCAGCACACAAACTTTTATGTGATATAGCCCTATAGCCTGACCATTTGGCAAAAACTGGCTTCGGTGCCAGGGTCACCAACACATCACATGAATTCAATGCCAAGAAGGAAACTGGGTGATTTCAGGGAATGACATAATTTTTGGTTTCTTTCCTCCTTTATTAACTTGGCAAGTATAATCTTGGATTAATGAGCTGTAAAACACTGAATAATACAGATCTTAAAGCAATGCAATTAGAACTCTAATTTTGCCTTTCAAAGCCATGAGAGAGAAAACATCTCATTTGTTTTATTGTGCCCTTTAATAGCCGTACCCAAGAGACACCCAAAACAGCGTAAAGCTGCATTGGCAAAGTTAACTGATATGCAATCAGGTGCAGCATTCAGGTTCAATTCATTAAGTTCCATTCTGCCTTCCCCTACAACCATCCCCAAGAGAAGGAATATTTCTCTCCTGCAATATTATTACTGAATTTGTATTAAGTTCCCCATTTTATCAGCAAAGCTTCCGTGAGGACCGAAAATCAGAAAGCTGTTAAGGTAAATCTACACATAGTCTCCCAACTGCAAACCAGACCAAAAGTTTCATATCTACTATTATCTGTAAAACTTAAAAGTGTAAGAAATCAATGCAAAAAGCTTAAGTTACAAGCAATACGAGGAATATTTGAGATTATTACCAATTTTATTATTTTTAACAACAGTTACTGAGGCAATACTTCAAGTACGCATGAATTATCGGTATCAGAAAGGTGCGCCATCAGATACTGAAATTCTTTAAAATAACTGTGGAGGTGTCAGATTTTTTCAGAGGAAACATTATGATGGTTTTCTCTATAAAATTCCACAATTACAAATCTGAAGCAAGTCCAGTATTCTGGTAAACACACATAATCCTCAGGACACTAACTAAAAAAGTGTGTATATGTGAATAGTAGCTCGGTAGCTGTCTGGGACCAAGAGAATGAGCCGCTCCAGAGAGCAATGCAGACACACCTGCCACACCCTTTTATTGCAAGAAGCAGTGCAGCCGAAAGCGCTGAAAAAAAGCCAGACAAACCCTGTCTGACACACGAGCATCTCAGCTTTGCACTCCCCAGTGCACCCAGCAACACAGCAGAGCTTTAATTTCTTTTGCTTTCTACAGAGTCAGCCTGCATCTAGTGGGATCTATCTGTTCAGATTTCACGCCTTCCAAAAGTATTCATACCAGCTGGGAAACGCAAGCTATCGCTGGAAGCAGTAAAGCTATGTCCATGCAGTCCTACATCTCAAATAACAAGCTGGTATAATACACTTTCTAAGATCTTACCATCCAACTTAAAATAACTAAGAATTGATTACTGTGTATTTGTAAGACAGTAATCAAGAGCTCGGATGCACTAAAAGCAGAGTACATCTATTGCAACAACAAAAAACAAGTTTACGTAATAAAAGGTCTGACCTTTTAAACGATTAAGCACATTACTAAATCATCCTCTTGTGAGGAGCTCAATTTCAGACAATAGTATGAGTCATATGAGTAAACTTGGTGTTTGGAAAACTTGCCTAAAGTAGGGTTAGAAGAGCTCAATTGTTTAACTCTTTCCATTAAAGAAACATAAAAATGCCTTACTTTTGAGAAACCAACAGACCTTTGAAACTCAGTAGACACACATGTAAAATAAATACATTAAAAAATACATCCAAAAAATACACTAAACTTGAAAACAAAGAAACACAAGGAGCAAGTTATCTGTTCAATATTTCTCACCCAGCCTCTACCTGCTCAAATGTATTTTTCTTCTTTATGTATAACTATAATTATCAGAAGTTATTCATGTTCTTTTTTAAGCCATTCATACACCAATTCATTAATCTGAAAATAATTCCCCAAAATAACATTTTATTTTTCTTCATTTTATCATATAAGCAAGTCATATCAATTTGATCAATACTGACTGCAATTGGTTCTGTCTTGCCCCAGAAACAACGTTTTACTTCCAGAATGTGCTAAATTTTGATCCCTTCCCACTTTCAATTTCAGTTATTGCTGTGAGGACTCAGCAGATATAATGAGCAAGGTAAGTGGGACAACTTTGAGAACCCTGAAATAAAAATTTAAAACTGAACGCAACCACTAGTTCAGAGTTCAGTATTTTTCATCATCATAAGCAATCACATAATGGAAACACATCAGAAAGGACAAAAAAAGAAGTCTGTTACTCGCTAAACACTAGCACAGCTCTTCCTCTTCCCTAACTTGAAATCTCTGGTGCAAAACCATGGGGAAAAAAAAACACTGTGCCATGTGAGAGACTTGGATAAATAAAGTAAAATCAAGGACACGGGTGAAAGATCCTAGATGCTCCTGGGAAAGGATCACACACCGCACTACAAACTTAAAAAAAACACTGGGGTTATCAGTTTGATCCCAGAGAATCTTCAATAAATGGAGCCTAGGAAGTAACAATTTAATTAGCATGAACATTTGCATGAGATGCAACAGTCTTCAGTGCAGCCATTTGTCCCAAAATAAGACTCCACTTCCTCATACTAAAAGAAACAAAGCGTGCTCATTTGGCAGACCCCAGTCCACATGTGGATTGCAATTCAATTTTATTCACACCATGGAAAACACTGACATCTGGCTTATGCAAGATTTTATCCCGCCTGAAGACAGCCTAATCTTTCATGAAGTAACAGGACTCACCTCATCACAACTCCTTGCCATAAAGGCAGCATGCAATTTCTGGCATTTAACAAAGGTTAAAAGAATGACCTGTACTGATAATGAGTAATCCTGTTAGGAGCAGTGTCCTGGGAAAAGAAAAATTGAGGAATGGGTTGTTTGTATCAAGGCCAGAAGGCCTGCCCTCCGTAAGATCACAGCACAGTGACTCATCAGCAGAAGATCCTGCCTTTCTAACATCAGGAGGATGGAATGTTGGTGCATATCACATAGGGCATTCCTTTTTCTGTATGACCAATGGGAAAACAGACATGTAAAAAATGGGAAAAAACAGATATCAAGCATGAACTTCACTTAAAATTTCTGGAGACTTCAGACTCTTTCTTGCGTCAAAGGACCATTTACATATAAAGCTTCATACCATAAAAGATCTGTCCAAAGACTAGTTCATCATCACCAATGAAAAAATCTCAGAGACATGATGAGGATCTGACAGCCGACATCTCTTGCACTGTATGAGAGACACTGGGCAGATCAAATATGCACAAAACTTTGTGCTTTTAAGCATTATCAGTGTGACAGTACAAGTGAATGAAATTTATGAGAGAATGAGTGGAAGCAGGTAAAAATCAACATCACTTTCCGCTTCCGTAAGATCCTGCACTGAATTTTGTTACACTAAATCTTCCACAAGTCATCCTCCAAATCTTTAAAAAATGGGATTGGACCTGCAATCAAGAAAAGGTTCAAAACTAGAGTGTAATTTCACTGAAACTTTTACAAAAAAGTTTGAATAAGAGACGGGAGAGAGTACACAGTACAAAAACAAACAAAAAATCCTCATTAGATTCGTAATTATTTTCAAATTTTTAATACCTAATTGAATGCTTGGTATAAATTAAATCAGCAAAATTAATTTTTCTGCTTTTCCAACTGTATCATTAATTCACTGTTGTAAAGATCTCAGCAAACCATACCCGTATTGTCTTATTCTAGAAATTAACTGTTGCTTAGCTAGAAGTTAACCAGAATTTCTGTTTTGAAGACCATTGCCACCATTCTCCTAAGGATAAGATGCATCCTCTGAAAAAGACAGCCACAGGCACAAGGAAAACAGTAACTTACAGAAATTTATTAAATCATGGAGAGCCAAGGGAAGAAAAAAAAATCATCGCATCTTATTGCATCTTATTGATATATTAATAAAGAAGCACATCTCAAAATTTAGCAACTTTTTCAGCTTTTTAAAAGCAATTTAACTGAATAAGCCAACTGGCATACTGATGTCAAGAGCATATGATGATGTGAAGTTGTCAAAATAATACATTACAAAGAGACATCAACATTTGTATATGCACACATGAATCAAAAGATACAGTATCACCTGATACTGTAACTATTTACCTGCAAATGAGATCTTCCTCCCTCTTTTTTTTCTAGTTAACTTCTAAAAAGCCCTAGCCTATCTCTTTTGGGTATGGATTACACAGTTCCTTGTTACTGATAGAAAATATGTTTCAATTCTTGCTTTCTGCTGAAATACAAGGATTCATTTGCATGCTATAGAAACAACATTCTCCTGTACATTACTTAACATTCTACCAAGAACAAAAATTTTCTTCCCTTTTTTTCCATAGCACAAGTAGCCACGCGAGTCAGGAGTTGTCAACATAGACCAAAAGCTATTCCATTTCATTAGATATAGTCACTCAGTATTTCTTTACTTTTGGAAGAAAAGTTTCAAGCTACTCACTCTAATACAATGCTAGCCAATAATGCAATAGTATGTTATATTTATTATTCTTTACACATAAAACACAATAAGCCAACTTTTTTTTTTTAAAGCTACCATAAAAACAAATAGAAAGCTTACCTTCTTCTGGTACCAAACTATAGCATCAGTTACTTTGGACGCCATTTATTCCACCAAATTCATACAGTCATTTTAGGCTGTTAACAGAAAAAACAAACAAAAACAGAAGTTTATTTCCACCTTCCCTATGAAGGCCAACATAGGGAATGCAGAAACACTCCCAATACCTGCAAAGCACTGAACAGCTGTATTTATTTACACCTTGCATCATTAATATTTTAGCCAGAGTTTGGGTTTTCTCCTGTAAGTAAACAAAAACCCTACAAATCTGCTGCTACAGGACACGAGAAGCCTCAGTTTTCTCCATCCTTCCCAGTAAAACATAGCTAGCACAGAGATGATCTGTTACAGTCTTATGGGAACCTCACAAGAGTTATATTACAGGCAGCATTTTTTTTTTTTCCTGATCAATTAAGCGACCTGTAGTTATTACCACAGCACAGTGTTCTGGAGTTCAGGAATAACTGTGTTATAAAATGCATGAAAATTTCATACAGACTATTAGGTATTTTTGGAGGGAAAAAAAAAAAATCCGTGCTAGAACTCTACTAATCATAAAGTTAATAGACACATGAAAACAGCAGACTAAAACTAAGTCAAAAGGAGAAAAACAAGGAAAAGTGGTATGTTCTTTCAGATATGAATGTATTATCATTAAAACCAAATCCAAATATTTCACAAATAGATGACTTCAGATTTTAACAGATTAGTAACAGTTAAATTACTTTAGTATCTACATTTCAAACTGTTAATTAAGGCAGGAAGTGGCCAGTGGAAGAAAAGAAGGAATTAAAAAAAAGCTAAAATATTTGCCAAAAAATCTGAATACTTTTGTGTTTAATAATCTTTCATCTCACTGATTCCCTTTAAAAATATATGTATGTGAACAAATATGCCCAGTTTAAAAAAAAAAGTCAATGGGGCACACTATACAACACGTGACCTTTTAACATTAGTTGGTAAAAGTTTACGTTCGGCCCCACTCAGCCTCCTTCCTATGTTCATAAAAAGTTTAAGAACATTATTTTTAAATAACTGCACCAAGTATTTAACATGCAAGCAAATTCCTATTTTACTCAGTAAGGCTATAAATTCCTAACAAATTATGCAAAAGGCTTTGAAAAAGTAGTGTAACGTCAACATATTAAACAAGTTTTCCAAAAGTACTATCTGAACGATTCCAGGATCAAGCATAATTGGTAGAAATCAACACAAGAAGACCTCTTAAAAAAATTTCACCCACACAGTTTCACAGAATCACAGATGGTTGAGGTTGGAATGGACCTCTGGAGGTTGCCTGGTGTCCCCCCGCTGCTCAAGCAGGGCCACCTGGAGCAGATTGCCCAGGACCATGTCCAGACGGCTTTTGAATACCTCCAAGGATGGAGACCACAACCTCTCTGGGCAACCTGTGCCAGTGCTTGGTCACTCTCACAGTGAAAAAGTGTTTCCTGATGTTCAGAGGGAACCTCCTGTGTTTCAGCTTGTGCCCGTTGCCTCTGGTCCTGTCACTGGGCACCACTGGAAAGAGCCTGGCTCCGTCCTCTTTGAACCCTCCCCTCAGGTATTTATGTACATTGATGAGATCCCCTCAGCCAGCTCTTCTCCAGGCTGAACAGTCCCAGCTCACTCACCCTTCCCACGTAAGAGATGCTCCAGTCCCTTCAATCATCTCTGTGGCCCTTTGTTGGACTCTCTCCAGCATGCCAGTGTCTCTCTTGTACTGGAGAGTCCAGAACTGGTCCCAGCACCCCAGGCACGGCCTCACCAGTGGCCAGGAGGAAGAGTGGTAGTTTAGGCCCCAAACACCAAATATGCATCAAGCATTCTGCCAAGATCAGTCTCTCTCAGCAAAACAACTTGATTAAGGGTATATTTCTGATAAAAATATCACACATCATAACATTGTCAATGTCAGCAACAATATTGTACCTTATATTTCTTCATTAAAAGGAAAGAAGAATTATTAATCTGGAGGCAGTTTTTATAGTGAAAAGTAAAGATGATCTTTATCTTTCTCTTTATCTTTCTCTTTATTTTAAAGACATTTGTTTACAGCATTTGCACAGATGAGAAAAATATAACATCCAACCGATGGGATGGAAAGTGTAAGTGTGCAATAGATAAAACAGAAGTGTCTTTATGAAATGCCTAAACATTAGAATAATCTGTGACACTTTGTTATCACAGAATCATTAAGGTTGGAAAA